>NC_080053.1:7442336-7652336 GCF_026212465.1 Amaranthus tricolor | reverse complement strand
TCACAACTTTAAGCATATTGACGAATTCTATCTTCTAATATTTTCTCGTCCTTTAAGATTTGTTCAATTTTAAACATGACGAAAAGACCTTTAACCAATTCATCTCTAGAACAAGAGTCAAGAAAATCTAGTACCTCCTTGGAGTTTTCTTCAAGTTCATCTTCTTTGTCACTAATGGCCATTGGACACAAATGAGCTTGTCCTTCTTCATTTTCTGATTCACTTGACCCCTCGAAATCACTCCACTTAGCAACCATTGCTTGCTTCTTTTTGTTCTTCTTGTAATATTCCTTTTTATTTTTAGGTCATTCTTTTACAAGATGTTCTGTAGATCCACACTAAAAATATGCATGTTTGTTAGAATTAGAATTGGGTTTGAAGAGGACCTACCTTTGTAATCGTTTCTAGATTTGTATCTTTTAAATCTTTTACACATTTTCATTATGCCTTCTAGACCTCTTATGATTAAAGCAAAGGGATCTTCCTCATCATCACATTCATCGTTTTTTCTTGAGGATTCTTCACATTTCTTTGCCTTTAATGAAATGTTTGTCATGGATGGGATAACGTTACTTTCTCCATCATCACGAAGGGTGAGTTCATGAGTTGTGAGCTTTCCAAGAAGATCATCATGTGATAGCACTCTCAAATCTTGGGCTTCTTCTATTGCGGTTACCTTTAGGCCCCATTTAGATTTTAGAATACATCTCAAGACCTTCTGAAGCTTTTCCGCATTAGTGAATGTTTTGCGAAGAGAATTCAAACATTTAGTAATTAATGTAAAGTAAATATTTCATTAATATTCTCATCCTTTTTATCTTGAACATTTCGTATTGATGCATGTGGATGTTGATCTATGTCTCTTTAACTTGGCTTGTTCCTTCATATGTCACGATGAATTCGTCCCATATTTTTTTCGCACTAGTACATAATGAAATCCTATTAGACTCAATACCATTTAGAGCACAACACAATTCATTCATGGCTCTATAGTTCCTAGATACGGATTCCAAATCACTTTGAGTGAACCGTTAGGTCAAGAGCTTGTGAGACCTTTCAACAGTTTTCTGGGAACTGTTCTAGGTCGAATAAAAAATTAAAAACTTAAGTGCAAAATAAACTTAGACAAAATGAGAGATTTATTAACGAGGTTCAACTATTGTTAGTTATGCGCTCCACTTGACTTATTGATCAAAACACTTTTAGCTTTTTTAGCTTCTTCAATACATAGAAAAACATGTCAAGTTAATAGAGCCAACAATAAGTAATTGTGTTCATATTTCTTTTTATGCCATTTTTAGACTAATATATCTTATCTCGAAATAATACCAAAACCTTAAACTAAACTTTTCTATATTGTAGGTACACTTCACAACTCATACATAATTATAGGAAGACGATTCCAAACATTTAGGAATGACTATTTTTAAACACAAGTAGTCTTGTACTAAATAAGTTACTTATTCTAATTTTAGCAAATAAACCATGTGATTAAACATAAGTGTAACTTAGTCTAATTTTATTTAACTAATAAAACATAAGACTAAATTAAATGTGAGATATTTATTGGACAAAGCATACTTTAATACAATTCAAAACAATTTATACTTATATGATTTTGAGGTAATTAATATACTAAATGTAATTGCTTAATTTGTTGAATTAATTTTAATATGAGTTTTGATTATCATCACTTAAAGAAGTTGTGTCTTCAACATGAGAAGGAAAATCAAACAATAAGTAATTGCATCTCGAACAAAATAACAATTAAGCTCAATATGCTTAGTGCACTTATGGAACACCGAATTTTTAGTAATAAGTAAGGAAAATTGACTATAACATAATAATGGAATAGACTTAGAATGATGAACACTCAAACTTAACAAGAAGCCCTTTAGCCAATTCAATTCACAATTGATAGATGCCATAGACCAATACTAAACCTCAGTAGAAGATCAAGAAACATTGTGTTGTTACTTAATCTTCCAAGAGATGAGAGAATTGCCCATTGAAAATAAGCCAGCCAGTCAGAGAACATCGAATAATGGGATAAGCAGCCCAATTAAAATCAGACTGACACTCCAAAGTTAAAGTACGGTCAGCATGAAGTAAAATTCCTTAACCAGGTGTCAGTTTTAGATAACGAACAACACGAAGAGCAGCCTCCCAACACTAGTGGAAAAAGCCTTATATGCTGCGGTTTTATCCTCGTAATATACTACGGTTTCGAAACGCAGCACTGGTGATAGCAGCATATGACAAAATATTATATGCTGCGGTTCAGAACCGCAGCATATAAGAGACTATATGTTGTGGTTCTCGAAGAACCCCTGCATATAACCCAATTTTTTTTTTTAGTTCTTTTCATTTTATATTAATTCGCCAATAAATATTAATAACTAAATACATAATAATTTTTAGACTAATAATCATTCAATATTTCCCTAATCATCACCGATCATCATCAAAATTAATCATCACTTATATATGTATATAATATATATATATATATATATATATATATATATATATATATATATATATATATATATATATATATATATATATATATATATATATATATATATATATATATATATATATAGACACACACACACACACACAAAATAGAAAAATCTAAACTAATGTTATATATGTATATACATTTACAATCTACTACCTTACGCAAAAATTCGGTTGAAACTCATCGATCTAGCTTGTCCATTATTTCATCGATGACTTGATGCATGTCAAGGAACGAAAATCCAACACTGTAGTAAAACAAAACACAAAACATAAGCAAATCACAAAAAATATGGCTCAAACTGATATTGCAACTGATATCGAATTAACTTATTCAAACTAACTACAATTGACACATAACATTGCTCGACAATAATGATATTAAAATTCTTTTTAAAATCACCACTTAACGCACCACAATCATAGGCAAAATCATCCAAATTACAAAGCCATTCGTTGTACATACCAAGCTTAATATTACAACAAAAATAATATGTCTTAAACCTTAAATTTCATACTTAACAACCTATTACTATTTGCAATCAAATACAACACAATTTCGATGTCTTAAACTTTAAAATTCATACTTATATATGCACAATACTATAATTCTTCTATCATCATATATCCATCAACTAGTCAAATTACCAACATTCCATGTGAGATTCACAAAACTAGCATAAGAAAACGAGAAACTTGTTGTACAACCCATGATTTAATCCATATAACAAAAACAATTCATAAAAGCAACCGATGATTTAATCCATAACAAAAATAAACTTAGAATTACAAACTTAGACTCGCATGACATAATCAAACTTTGAATTACAAACTTAGATTCATATAACCAAAATAATACATAAAAGCATGACCCATGATTTAATCTATAACAAAAACCAACTTAGATTCACATAACACAAACAAACTTAGATTGTTTACAAAACATAGAATTACAAACTTAGATTCACATAATAAAAACAATCCATAAAAGCACAACCCATGATTTAATCCATAACTTAAACAAACTTGGATTCATATAACACAAACAAACTTAGATTGTTTACAAAACTTAAAATTACAAACTTAGATTCACATAACAAAAACAATCCATAAAAGCATAACCCATGATTTAATCCAAAACAAATTCATACTTATACACAAAAACAAACTTATACACAACATATGTTAAAGGTTTAAGCTTGAATAAACCCTAAAATACCATGAAGCTTGAAAAACTAAAATGCTAAAGAAATTATACCTTAGATTGTTTAAAAAGCCCTCATATTGTATGTTTCTAAGAATAGCTTCACATACCTTCACATATCTTGCATCAAAAAATGAAGACAACAATAAATACCATTGCCATCAAAAAACTTAAGTGAGATTCACATAACTAGCATACAAAAACTAAGCCCTAAAACACCATAAAACTTGAAAAACTAAAAAAACAAAAAAGAACAACAACAGTTTTCGTGGGTTTTGAAGAAGAAATTATACCTTAAAAAAACAAAGCCCTAAACAATTGTGTGGGTTTTGAAGAAGAAGAAGAAGATGAACATAATTTTTGTGGGTTTTGAAGAAGTTAAAGGTTGAAGAAAAACAAGAGGAAGAACAACAAATTTTCATGGGTTCAAGAAGATGAAGAGAGAAATGAGAAATTGTCGAAGTAAGGCATGTTTTGCCTAATTTTTCTACTACTTTTATGTTGCGTCTTTGTAAAACCATAGTATATGTTGCGCAGCATATAAGGTTTTTTCCACTAGTGCAATGCTCTTGGCAAGGAAATCGCATGAATTAGGAAAGAATATGAACTAAATAAGCAAGATTTGGTTAAGTAACAACAAGATAAATGAAACAACCCATGAGACGAAGATAAACTTCGAGATCTTGTAAAAAGGAACCTAAAGCCAAACTAAGCAGATGATTATGTTCAATTGGAAAACTGTTGGCGCCTAAAAGACCAATCTCAAAAATTATATCTAAAGTATACTTGCGTTAACATAAGAATAATCCAAAAATGTTGCGAGCCACCTCAGTGCCCAAAAAATATTTAATAGCACCAAGATCTTTCATCTCAAAATAGTCATTAAGATAGGCTTTAAAACAAGTGAGAGTAGTTGTATCATTGTTGGCGATAATAAGATCATACACCAAATCATTAAGTTAAACAAAACCTTTAGTATATGTAAAAAGAGAATAATCTGAGTAAGATGGAAGAAAAACATAACCCTTTAAAGTAGAAACCAACTTAGAAAACCAACAATAAGGAGCGTATTTCAGGCCATACAAGCACTTGCGCAAACGATAAACCAAGGTAGGATCAGGAGTGTTATAACCGGGAGATTACTTCATGTATACCTCCTCATTAAGATCACCATGTAAAAAGAGCATTACGGACATCTATCTGATGTAAATGCTAGTTCATGGAGGCAACAATAGCTAAAAAGACACGCACAATAGTCATTTTGGTAACAAGAGAAAAGGTTTTCGTATAATCAAGGCCTGCTTGTTAATGATTTCCCAACATCACTAATTGAGATTTGTAGCGCTCAACCTCACCATTGGACAAAAGTTTTGTCCGATACACCCATTGAATGCCAAGTGCACGTATTCCTGAGGGAAGAGCGACTAAAGACCAAGTATCATTACCCTCGAGAGTTTTAATTTTATCCTTCATAGACTTCCGCTAATGAGAATATTTCATAGTATCTATAAAAGAGCTACGATCATGTGTTTTGACAATGGCTGCAATAAATTACGATAATCGATAGAAAATTTATCATAATTGATATAAAATGCTATAGGATATGGAGTACCAGTGGAGTAATTCCAGGGACAGAGAGAAAAAGATGGACTATTAGCAATAGCCTCAAGAGTACCATAATCATAGTACTTGATATTGGGAATTTCTCCCTAAGACCGCAATCCAATTAAATATTACCCAAAATAAGGAGCCGAAGTTGTAGGAAGAAGAGTTGCATACTCGGTTTCCGCAATAATACTAGGATCCAACATAGGAAATGAATATCCTTAATAGGTAAAGGAGCAAGGGAATCACCCAAAGAGGTAAAAGGAAAAACTTGTTCATCAAACTTAACGTCTCGAGACACAAAAAATTCTTTGGTTTTAAGATCTAGCAAACACTATCCTTTCTTACCAAACGGATACCCAACATAGATAGACTTACTACTACAACTATCAAATTTGTCACCCTTAGTTTTTCTGGTTGTGAGCAAAACATAGACATCCATAAGTGCGAAGGGACGAAAAGGAGGGCGACTTATTAAACAGTATCTTAAAAGGTGTTTTATTTTGTAAGGTAGAAGTGGGGGTATGATAGATTAAATGAGCAGCGGGTAGAACACATTCACCCAAAAAGAAAATAGATGTTTGAGCCTGAAAATGTAAAGCACAACTAACATTCATTATGTCTTGTTGAGGAGTACTCACACAAGAGGTTTGAAACAGAATACAGGTCGCAACAAAATAATCAAGCGTATAACTAAATTCAGTCTCGTTGTCACTTTGAACGAGTCTAATAGTTAGAGAAAATTGACGATCAACCATGACAATAAAAATCATAAACATGCGAAAAACTCCAACTTCATCAACCAATAAACTAATCCAAGTAGCTGTTGAAAAGTCGTAAACAATGGTTAAGAAATCACAATGAATTTTCTCAAAATACGAGAAGATTTATCGTCACCTAAAGGAAACTTGTCTTGGGGTAGTTTAGCTTGCATACATACTTCATAGACAGTATTTTAATGATCTTTACTACTAGAACCGTGAGCAAGTAATCGAACGACTTTTTCCGAAGGATGACTAAGATGACGATGCCTTAACTGCAAGGATGATAAAACTTGCACAGTAGAAAAAATCTTTGGCGTGGTAAAGTAACATAGACTATCTCTTCTAATCCTCGTTCTAATCAGCTCCTTCATTTGAACCTATATAACACAATATCAAGAGTCAAAGTAAACTTAGGTGTGTAAGCATGATTAAGTTGGGAAACAGAGAGTAAATTCCAATAAAAATTAGGAACAAGTAAAACCCCAATAAGAGTAAGAGACGCTGATAAGGAAATGACGCCAACCCAGGTGGCACATTTGGTTGTGCCATTAGGTAAACTGACAGCTAATTTGATTGATTGAGTATCAAACATCTTTGAACTATCCCAAGTAATGTGTTGATTACCACTAGTATCAATAATCCAGCATAAAGTATCAAACTTAGAATTCAACCTGTTTTCAAATATAAGAGAAATATCAATGACACCAACAATGAGTTCCATTGGGCAGTAGTAAAGATGTTATCAATAGGTGAAGCGGAAGAAGTAGAAGTTGTTGTGGCAACATTTGCAGGTACAAAATGCCGTGAAGGTTTCTTGGAGTCTGAACAATCACCGAGATAGCCAACGAGATTATAGCATCATTTTTTGATATGTAACTAAAATATTTAGCAACTAGTTCATTTTATTAACATATCAAAGCATAAGACCAAATTGCTAATATTGATTTAACTTAATTAATTTGGATCGAAATAATAATAAATATATTCTCACAAATTAACACTTAATCAATTTCAGGTAATTGATAAAAGAGTATGACGATAATATACCTTTGACTATTTCTACTTAGTTAAGTCAGATTAAATTAAACTAACAATTAAATGAAAACATATCAATTAATTCCAAATAAACATATAAAATTACTTTTATACTAAATATGATTTTAAAATAATTATTCGAATAAATGTAAATACTTAATTTCTAAGTGAAAAATGTTTCAACATGTAATTTATCATGACAGAGATTTACAAAACTATGTAACTTCAAAGCAATTTTAAAACTTTGAGTATTATCTCAAACATTTCAATAAAGTAACATCATATGGACTAATATTATAATAATTCTTTGGCCAATAACATCACATGCAACACCAATAACTTCATATGCAATAGTTATCATCAACCAAATATAGTACATGCAAATCAGTACAACAACATGCAATAGGCAAACCAAGACATAAGACTAAATACGTTAAAAATATAAACAGTAGCAAGTAGTAGACAGTAGTAGTGCAAAGCAAAAGCAAAGTTTATTTTTACAGACCAACCAAATTCATTCTCCCCCTTTTTGACCTTCATCAAAAAGTAAATTAGCAGTTAACAAAAAAATATTGGGATTGTTTGGTAAAACTTAAAATCGAAAAGTTAATTGTTCATAAAAACAAAAAAACATATCGATTCATTTTTTTGATCTAGTCTTTCACTTCTTGGGAACAAGTTCCTTTACTAGTGATGGTGTAGCTTACTTAGCTTCTAGAGTTCCTTCTTTTAATTCAGGGGATGGCTCCTTGACTAGAACTTCATGCTAACCATCTTTTTCCACTTCCTCCACAACCTTTCCTTCATCTCCTTAATGAAATTTTCAAGCGTAAATGTTATAGTGGAAACCTTATCATGAAATTGTCAAGGCAAGAATGGGTTGTATAATCCTTAAGCGAAGTTTCTAAGCGTGAAAGCCCTTTACCATGATTTTTCTTAAGATGTTTGTTAGTTGTTATTCATATTTTATCCACATTAATTGGCTTTATTGTATTGGAATTTTGCATAACTATGCTTGCTTTATTTGGGATTTTACGCTTGGTTGGGTATTTTGGTGTTTTTGTGCATTTTAGGTAATATTTGTCAAAATCGATCACAAACCAAGTACATTTAGCGCATACAATTCTCACTTAACTCCAAAAGCTCAAGCAATCAAAGCCTTAATGACCGAAGTCAAGGAAACAAAGCCAAAAGGAGCTAAAGTAGACCATTCTAAGCCCACTCGGCCAAAATTGGGTCGAGCCAAGCTTGCTCGAGCATACAAAAGACTTGTATTAGAGATAGAAGCTGAGCAGGACCATCCTGAAGGTCGCTTGACCCAGGCGACCGATGGGCTCGGGTCGAGCAAAAGTACTATTTACTTCAAGTAGCTTCAGAATGTCGACAGATGAATTTTCAATGGGTCGAGCGAGCTCGCTCGGTCGAGAAAAGCCCTTTTTGTGAATGCTCTATTTTTTAAGAATTTTGACCTGTGTACCTGATGCTCGCTAGACCAGGTCGAGCGGATTGGCTCGGATCGAGCGATTTCGGCGGGTAGAAATTGTTACGCTTTTAAAAGTTGTTGATTAGATGCCCTACCTATTTCATCTACCAGTCATACTCTACTGCTCTATCGCCCCTATTTTCCACCCATCTATAGCCTACCTATCTCACACATAGGGTGGTGGAGAAATCAGGAAGCCACCACCCACCACTTGTCCTCCCTCCTATAAATAGAGAGAAAGAAGCTCATGCAAAGGATCCATTTTCTTTTACAACTGATGTTCTGAATTTTATACTTTCATTAGTTAGTTTTAATCTTCCTTTATGTATTTTCCTTGATTCATTCTTGTACTCTTAGTTACAATTTCTATTCAAAGACTTATTAGAAGGTTCAAGCTTTTGATTAGTTCATCATTGAAGATCATTTGATATATTCATGTAATTGAGATTAAGTCAATCTATTGAAGCATTTCATCAAACCTTTGGATTGCAATTGGAGCTTGTGGAGTTTACACCGTTGGCATTCTTTAGTTCTTCAATTGATTATCTTCCTTGAATTAAATTCCAAGCTAGTAATTTTTATTCTCTACACTTTATTGCTTTTGATTTTTGTTATTAGAACTTGTCATGAATTCAATGTCTTTAGTTATGTTTAACTTCAATATGAGTGAGTAGTTCATTTTGGCTTAGGCTAGTAATTATCACCATGTATGTAGTCTAAATATCTTTCTTTACCTATGGCTTGGTTGTGATGTTTATGGTTTGAGATGGATTTTACTATTATGTAGTGTCATTGGATTGAGGGCGAGAGTCAATTTCTAATGATAGTCTATTCTTGAAAATTGAATCATCTCCATGAGAATAGGTAGATATTTTGATTGGAAATGATGAATGTGTGCTCCATGTCTTAAAATATGCTTAGCTCCATGAGAATAGGTAGTTGAGTATGTTTTAGGAAGCTTTTGTTGCTCGAGAAAGAACATTAGTATCCAAGATGCGTTCTTCCCCATAAACCATATCCATGACCTTAGGTTGAAGATTAGTAAACACTATTTTGGTGAGAAAGCGTAGCCTTTGCCTCTTCATCATCATATTACTTTTTGATGTGTTTGTATTGCCTTTGATCTTATGTTCTTGTTAATTAGCTTCATTTTTTTATACTTTGTTTTAGCTTTAGTCTTTATTTGTTTGTTTTAGTTAATTAAATAAACAAACATTTATATATACGTTGTTTAATGAACTAATTCATTGAGAACACCTTGATATACACCCCACACCCTGTGGATTCGACCCGTACTTGCTGACGTACTATGCTACGCCGTGCACTTGAGGTATTACTATTGAAGGACGTAAATTCCCGATCAATGTTCCTTTTCAACCCCAAACAAATTTTCGTAGAACTCATATTTGCCATTGATTTTGAAAATTTCAATGGTAGATAGAACGTTGAAGGCAAAGATAATTGAGGGCCAAAATAATCAATTTCCTCTAGATCATAAGAAATATTGAAATGATCAAATATTATTGAGAGGAGCTTGGCATAGGGTAAAGCCATGTTTTCGAAATTTTAACTACAAAACTGCATGGTACAAAAGGCTAAAAAAGCATTATCTATTGATTTCTTAGAAGCAATCTTCCATATTAAAATGACTTGGGCAGCAGACGCCAACTCACATGAAGAACTTTTAAATAATTAATTTTACCAATGAGATTATAAAGCAATTTACCATTTAAATTGAGACCATTTTGAGCTAAATGTCGAGTGGGAGAGAAATCATGAAAAGAAGAGAGAACAAACATGTGCTTGGCATTTTAAAAAGAGAATTAGGGGTTTGATCATCCATGTTTAAAAATTTAAATAGTTCGTATATTAGGGTTTTGGACACAATGATTTCATGTCCCTTGACATAACTCCTAAGGTCTAGAAAACCACCAATAGTAATAAAAGACAAATTGCAATCAAAGATTCTAACAACAGTTTGATATGTAATTGAACCAGGTTCTATGAGTTTTCCTCGGGATGACTCTATGAAGGACGAAACAATTTCAAAATCCTCAAAGACAAAGAAGGTATAATCTAGCAGAACAATGAAAGAAAGAGTTATATTCTTAAAAATATCAATCCACTTACCAAATGTCGTATGGTTTTCAAACTATGTCTCCGAAATGTCTATAGCAGTTAGTGGTGAGGAAATATGTGGTGTAGGCATCTCAAGAATGGGAGATCTAATTGATGACTCAGGTTCCTTCTTCATAGAAGACCAAGTGAGTTTTCATTTTTGTGCCATTGTTAGAACTTTAAGGAAGAAGAAAGAGTTCAGTTTTTGAAAGCAAAGAAAGAAAATGTTTCGGAAATGGGTAAGGAGAGAAGGGCAGTACAAGGGTAAATAAAGCAAGTAGTACAAATGATGATGTGAAGGCATATAAAATTTAATTTGACTACTTAGGGATATGAAGTGACTATATGGGTAAGAAAATCAAAAAATCAAGGTTAAAATCTAAATTAGGTGGCATCAGAGAATAGATGTAGAGTATTGCAATTATGATTTATTTTGAAAGTTGCATCCAAATAATAATTGGAATAGAACTAGTTTTATAAACTTTCTTCAGTCATTGTTTCAAGACAATTTAAAATCAATTATTTAGCCAAGATTATCAAGTGTTCTTTATTAATTAAAGACACTTCACAATTTAATCTCATTTTCCTTTTTATATGTGTTTAATAGTGTACCAATAAATTGAAATTAATTTTCAATTCTCTAATACACTTGAAAAACAACAATTAACACACATATTCACGTGAATTTCACATGCATTTTAATCACACAAATTTTCACATAAAATTATCATCCAAATATTTTTCATTAATTACCTAAATTACTCCCTCGACACATGTATAATATTTAATGCTCCTTGTAAGTTAATACAACATCCTTAAACATACCAAGTTCCATACGTATGAAATGATGACGTACCTCAAAATTGTTAGGACATGAACGTTGTACTGGACTCTTGGTTATGCAAATTGCACTTGTGTTTTACACCTAATTCGTATGCCCTGAGTTTAATTCCAAGATCTCAAAGTTGTAGTATAGTGCACAATATTTGTGAGCAAAATGCACCAGTTGTAATATACTCGACCTCGGCTATTGATAAAGCCACTGAGTTTTGTTTCTTTGAAAGCCATGAGATCAATGATGATCCCAAGAATTGACCCGGTGTTGATGTACCTTTTTAATCCACTTTATATCCTTGATAATTTGCATCCGAAAAACCAACCAAAGCAAAATCCCTACTACTAGGGTATAATAGACCAAAGTCTTTAGTCCCATGTAGATATCTAAATATTTATTTAACTGTTATTAAATGAGATTATTTTGGATTAGCTTGAAAACATGCACATATGCAAACAATAAATATAATATCTGGATGACTAGCTATAAGATATAATAATGAACCGATCATACTTCAATAAGATGTTCGATCAACATGCTTAACTCTCAAATCTTGATCTAGGCTAATTGTTGCGCTCATTGGAGTAGCACTTTTGCACTGGTCCGTATTACACTTTTTTAAAAGATCTCTAACATGCTTACTTTTACAAATGAATATGTCATTCTTTTTTTGCTTTACTTGACGTCCAAGAAAAAATGTCAAGTCCTCCCTCATGCTCATTTCAAACGCTTAACACATGAGCTCAGAATACTCTTTGCATGAGTAATCATTACCAGCTCCAAACACTATATTATCAACTTATACTTGAACAATAAGAATATATTTACCTTTAGTTTTAATAAAAAGTGTTTTATAAATTTTACCTCGTTGAAAGTTATTCTCAAGTAAATGTGAGCTAAATCAATCATACGAAGCTCTTAGAGCTTGTTTCAAATGGTATAATGCTTGTTTAGTTTGAATTCGTGATTAGTCAAATTTGCATTTTAAAATCCAGGTGGTTGTTTAACATAGACTTCTGCTTGTAAATAATCAATTTAAAAATGCACATTTAACATCCATTGGATTTAGTTTTGTGTTCATTTAAGAAACAAAAGCAAGCATAATTTGAATAGATTCTAATCTAACAATGGGTGCAAAAGTTTATCATGAGCAATACGTTCCTCTTGATTATATCCTTGAACTACTGACCTTGCTTTGTTTCTTATGATCTCTCCATCCACATTTAGTTTTTTCGAAAGACCCATGTAGTTCAAATAATTGCGATCATGTGGTCTTTCCACTAAATCCCAGATTTTATTTCTTTCGAACTCATTTACTCAATTTGCATTGCAATGATCTACTCTGGTTTTTTTTATTTCTTCCATAACATCCTTTGTTCCTATAAGAGACACGAAAGCATCAAATACACATAAGTTTTTAAGAGAACATCGAGTTTGTATACCTTTTTTTGATCACTAATAATATTGTTTGGAGGATGTTGAAATGATATCTAAATCTTTTTCTTAGAATGGATCGTGTGATGTCATTGAGAGAGCTAGTTGATACTTCCTTTAATGAATCTTTAGTTGTAGTATCAAAAACAAGCACGTTCATGTTGTCTTTCCATGTCTTAAGCATTAGTCTCTTGATTAGGTTGGGAGTCTTCAATGTGCTCCACCTGTTTTTCCTCGAAATCTTCAAGACTTTGTATTGGTTCTTGCATTATTTTCTTTCTATTTATGGCTTGTTCATTAGCATCTTCTTCTTCACTCTCGTCATCAAAATGCTTATTATGATTTAAGTCATTGAATCCATCACTTAATATACTGTTATCAGATTCAACAGACACAACATGTATACTTTCTTTAACCATATTTATACGTTTGACTCTATAAGCCTTATTATTCAATGAATATCCTAGGAGGATACCTTTATCATTTCTTGAATCAAACTTACCTAAGTTATCTTTACCATTATTATGAATAAAACATTTACATTCGAATGATCTATAGTATGCAAAATTTGGTTTCTTCTTTTAAATAACTCATAGAGAGTTTTCTTTAATATAGGTTGAATAATCTGTTAGGCAAATAATTTGATGTATTAACAACCTCAACCCAATAATGGTTAGCTAATCCATTTTCAATAAGCATAGTTATACCCATTTCTTCTAAAGTGCGAATTTTCCTTTCAACCACACCATTTTGTGGAGGTGTCCTAGGAGTTGAGAAGTTGTGAGTTACACCATATCTTTCATAAAAGGAATCGAAGCCTAATTGATCTAATTCTCTCCCATGATCACTTCGCAACAAAACAATTGGAAGATTTAGTAGAGCTTGTAATTCTTTACAACGCTTTGAGAACAACTTCAAAGCTTCTATTTTTCCTAGAAAAAATTAACCCCCGTAAATCTAGAAAAATCATCAATTGTAACAAGTATATAAGATTTACCTCTTATGCTCCTTTAATGTATTGGTCCACATAGATCAGTGTGTAGTAGTAATTACTTGTTTACCTTGAATACATGATATAAACGAATGTGTCTATATTCAAGGGATGGAAGTCCCTTAACCAAACCTTTATTAGCAAGTTCATGCATGGTGTGCATATTGCTGTGGCCAAGCCTTCTTTTCCAAAGCTTTGGATCAGTTATTCTAGCTATAAAACACTTAAAATCTTTGGTTGAAATTTCGTTAGTATGTAAAGTATGAACATTATCATGCTAGGAGCTGTAATAAATATATTTCTTATGTACGGATTTTTAACAACACATTTTTCTTCATCAAATATTACTTGATTGCCTTTATCATATAATTGAGAAATACTTAACAAGTTAATTTCAAGCCATCAACCTGACGTGCTCGATTTAGAGCACATTTATGTCACCATTATATTGTCGAGTCTCATTGTTTTACACTGGTTTTATACATATTCCACTCGATTTTACCTTGTTCTTGTCTCCGAGGTGTTTTAAGATTATTTAAGGTATTTTCGCAGATTTCGAGATCAAGTAGCACGAGTTTGAGACTTAGACACTGTAATCGAAGATGAGACGCGCATGCACAAGCCTTTCCAAGTCATCCCTAAGGCCCTCGCAGAGTTCAAAAGCCGCTAGATGCTTCGAAGGAGCCCAAGAGTGTGAACTACACAACATTTGGCCGAATAGGCCCTTGATTTGGTCGAATATAGCTATGAAGGATGATTGCATTACTCGAGATTCACTGGAAAGGCCAAACTGCTGCACATTCGGTCGAATAGTAGACCATTCGGGCGAACCTAGCCACCATTCGGGCATATGGCCCATAGATTGGGGCGAATGGGACCTAAATCCTGCACGTGTCGTTTCCTTCGCAACCCGTTCTTCGTGGGTCATTTAGGGTTCTTAAGGCACGATACTATTAGGCTATAAATACCCCCCCTATTCTATAAGTATTGCTTATGCCTATTTTGAGAGACTCCCTCTCAACTTAGAACATCAATTTTATTGCTTTCATTCTTCATTTATGCCCTAGTGTAGAATTTATTGCTTTCACTATACATTTAAGCTTTGTATCTTTACATTCCTTTTGTTCCTTTCAATCAAGTTTTGGTTTTTGTAAGTTTATTTCTTCTTTATATGCTTTCTTGTCTTTCAATACTTTCATTTATTGCTCTTTGTTTCTTTCTTTACATTTACTTGAGTAGTTGCTTCATTTATTGCTTGTTTGTTCTTCAATATTGCCTTTACTTCTTTTATTGCTTTGTAGAGTAGTTCCTAGTTTCATTTATTACTTGTTTCTTTGTTTCTTGTTGCTTTATTTCTTGTTCTTAATGCTTTCAATCATCTTCTCATTTACTTGCTTCGTCTTAGTAGTGTCTAACATGTGTGAGTAGTTTGTTTAGGGGTTCTGGTTTAGTGAAACCCTAGGTTTGGTGCTTGTTCTTCATGTGTTAGGTTAGGGTTGAGGTTGTTGTCGATTGATTAATTGATATTCGATTCAAATCTTGTCCTGCCACTCTTCAAGAGATATAGGGCGATTATGGGTCGTTTGTGTGGCTTATAGGGTCACAAACTTCCTCTCGCTACCGTTCGATCTCCCTTGACCTAGCTTTCCATGAGTCCTTAGAAACCGAGCTAGGGTGGATCCTTACCACCCCCAATTGTCTTTTATCGTTTATCCTTAGTTTTATATTTTCTTGTTTATTGCTTTTGTAGTTCAGTTCACACTCTCTTTCACCCTCTAAACTCCTTACATCAAGTCCTTAGTCTCTCTAGTCTTGTCCTCGTGGTTTGATCCCCAACTTACTATTATACTCGTTGTCGTTGTATTAGGGTATTATAAATATTGTTTGCATAACTAGGTTCTTAGTATTAACAACGTGCTACAAACCGGTTATCAAAACGGCGTTGCTGCCGAGAACAAGGCGTTATGTTTTGATTTTTTGCTTGATGTAGTTCATTTTTGTTTTCTTTTAGTTTATTGTTTAATAGAAATTTCATGTCAGTGCTTACGCTTGATCTCTAGTGTTGCTTGCATGAAGCATAACACTTGGAGATCACAGCTACAATTAGTTCCTTACAATCCTGAGATTCAAAGAGTAACGAGACGATCTCCACCTCCAGTTCAACGTCATCCAACCATACCCGACCCACCTACACCAAAATCAACCTCTATTTGGTTAATTCCGGACACTTGGATCCTAAGAGTTTCAAGCGAGTGTGGTACTACCGGTTTACCCAACTCTATTTCAAATTCACCCTCAGTTTACCGGCATGACACTACTACATAATTGACTTTAGGTAACACTTAAAAAGTATTACATAAAGTACTAAAAATGTTACTATAGACCTAAGGTAAGACTTTTTTGTGTGCTACTTCTGGCGGTGTTACTTATTCTCTTAGATAAGACTTCTATATGTCTATGGTAACACTTTTTCAAGTATTACTTTAAATAACTTTAAGTAACACTTGTTTTTGCATATGTATCATTTTCATAGTGCTACTTATCATTTCTTGTGTAACACTTTTTTATCATTAGATATCACCTTTTTATCTCATCAATTAAGCTAATGTTACACTTTGTAAGAATGTATCACTTTTGACTACTTTATGTAACGCTTTGTTAAGGATTAGGTAACATTTTTTTATTATAAGTTACTAGGGATAGGGGCAGTTGGCGGCGCCTTATCCAAATCTTAGATTACTAAACCCGTCCCTATTACCCATTGATTATTATTGTTTATTGCCTTTAATTATCGCTCTTTACCTCCTTCATTACCTTAATCTTTATTTTAGTTATTTGTACGTATTCTATTTATTTTATTTGTAAGTTGTAGGTTTCTCTCTTTTTGAAGACTTCTCTCGAGCCGAGGGACTCTTTGACCGCACTCTCCTCTATGGGTATGAGCTGCCATCGTTCTTTCCTCCCCAAACCCTGATCATAGATTTCTATGAGCGAGACACACTGGGTATGATGATGATCACTTTTTCATTTCATCAATTAAGCTAATGTAACGCTTTATGATTAAGTATCACTTTTAATAACATTATGTATCACTTTATTCTATATTAGGTAATATATTTTTTTGTCAATTAGGTATCAGTTCTCTATCTAATCAATTAAGCTAATGTAACACTTTATAATCATGTAACACTTTTTTTGTTGTATTTTTAAGCCAAAGCCAATAAAGTAGGAGAATAAATCAAAATCAAAAACTTAGTAACTTAAACTATTTCATTCAAACATAAATTATATATCGTGTATAGATTTATGCATATATACCTTATTACAAAGATTAATATAACAAATCCAGTTCTAAATCTCAAAAAACGGATAAATATGTACATTAAATGTTTGTAAGAACTTTATTATCCAAATAATCATGTAAAATATAGTTCGAAACTAAATCTTTTTTTATTCCTTCTTATTGTGATCTATGTGTGCTTTTCCTGGTATGCATGCAGTTTGAATATCACTGATATAATTTATTTCCATTCTCCCTCTTATTTCTGTATCATGTGTATGAAATCAAAGACCAAATCATAAAAATGATTAACAATAAGAGAAACCTCCATTAGAGACAAAACACCAATTCCTCAATGACATTAAAAAACCGCAAACAAATACAAACCAAAAAAACCCTACAAAACAAACTATCCACAAAACCCAGAGAGTATTATCTATGCATAAACAATACACTAATAACGTTTAATTATAAATTTTGTAGAAATTTCGGCAACACCTCCTATTATTCCATCTCAGCTATGTCTTGACATACAGACAAGGGTATGGAAAATTGATTTATGTCTAACATGATTATCCAAGTCCAAGTAACAAAAAAACAAGCACAAGCACACAAAAGGCTAAACAAACCTGTTGGAGAATGTCTGCATTACAACATAAACCAGTGAACAATGATAACAAACATTTTCCTTATCGTCTACAATCTGTGCACACCGTATAACCATCTTCATTATCATCTACAATCTATGCACACTGTTAAACACCCAGCATATACTTCTTCTTGATCAATGGCCATTGGTGATTGACTTGTACAAACACAAACAAATAAACTAGACATAAACAATTGGGAACATAAATAAATCATTGCCAGTTCTAACTAAAACCATTCAAAAAGTAAAATTGTAGACAAAGAATCTAAGAGAAGTAAGATACTTTAGTGGAATTGAAAGAAGATGCAAATTTCAGCGCTAAGAAACAAATTAATTGTGGTTATGAAAATTTTTAATTAATAAAGTTGAGATTTGTGGGGTCCAAAAGGTAACATGGGAGTCGGTTTATACCTATGGTGTTTGCTTGAGGCAAAATCTTAACTATTTTGTCAGCATCGCAACTGATCATCAAGAAGATCAAACTGATAATCAAAATTGTTTTTCATTTAATTATTGCTTCTAAATTCATTTTAATTTGATTATCTGCATAAAAATAAATAATTTCTAACTTTCTAATTCGAGAGTTTTCGTTTTTTTTTTTTTTTTTTTTGTTTTTTGGATTACAAAGTTGGTCGAAGATCACTGAACTAATGAGAGTGCTATAAGAAATCATTAGGTGTAACTAGGGATGGTCATGGGTCCAGGACCTTGTTGGATTCGCCACTTTTATAAGGGTCTGGGTCTTAATTTTTGAGACCCGTTGGATCCGAATCCGGGTCTGGATCCAAAAAATTTTGACGGGTCCGGGTCCGGGTCCCAAGGTGAAGACCCGGACCCGGACCTGGACCCTAAACTTTTAAAATTAAGAGTTAAAATTGAGTTGGTTGGTAGGTTTATAGGGATGGTGGCGGACTATCAGTGACTTAGGAAGGTACTGGTGGGATGCTTCATTATGTACATAAGCTATGGACGTAAGTGTCAAGGTTGGCAGCAATGGAGCAGAGAGGCAATTACAATAAGACAACAAAACTAAGTAAGGTGGATGCAAGATTGTAGACTTATCAAGAAACAAATCCCAAACAAAAAAGTTGAGGTTTTTGAAGTCCTTTCCCTCATGCAAAGATACACAAAATAATTTGGAGGGTTATAAACTTACTAGCTGAGTACCTTCCTCTCATTTTCCTTACTAGAATATTTGAATTTCATGGACTCAAAGAAGTCTTTGTAATACGATAATAAGTTGCTTACAAAAATACAAAAAAGTGCGAAAAAGGTTCAATTTTAACAAATCAAAGAGGCTTTGTATAAGACCCATTAAGAACCCATTAAGGACCCTAGACCCTGTCAGATTCGTAGGGTCCGGGTCTGGGTCTGAAAATTTTGGACCCTTAGGGTTCGAATCCGGGTCTGGATTCAAAAAAAAATAATAGGGTCCGGGTCCGGGTCCGGGTCTGGCCAGACCCGCCCCATGACCATCCCTAGATGTAAGAAGAGAAATTTTTGATAATAACTATCTAACACTCAATAACAGGATCATGATTATAGATTAGTATATGAATTATATAAAAAGTAATGGAATTATAACTTTTTGATGCATGACTTGATTTATTGGAAGGGAAAGAATGCTTCAAAGCATTATCTAATCAGACAATACCCTTAAGTATCACTAATAAGGATTTCAATCATAATCCCTGTAATTAACCATCGTGTATGGTTGTCTGGAGAAAAAATGAAGTTGTATCTTTTACTTTAATGGGAAATTAAACATCAAGGGATAGATTAGGGGTTTTCACACATTCTCCATTAATAGATAGTAAGTTTAATTTAGTTATTCCCTCATAAGTATAAGACTACAATAGTGCATTAGACAGTTTATATTTGTGTTATTAACTTTAAAGTTAAATTGATTAATAGATAGTAAGTTTAATTTAGTTACTTTCTTATAAAAAAAATTTAATTCGTTAAAAATTTCGTTAAACTAAAAACCTATATAAGTCTATAATAGTCTAAACAATTGATTTAGATTAGTTTTGTTCGCACTCAACAAGATTGACTCTATTCAATATCACTTTTAGGTATAGCTACAAGTTTATATTAGACTTTAAATAATTAAGAATACTTTCATTAATACTAATAGATCAAATTTAAGTTATTCCACTTTGTAATATTTTCATAATCTAATAGCTTTATATAAAGTCTATCAAATAATTTTGTAGAATATTCACTATAATAATTTGCTAATAAGTATATGGTTGATAGTCTAACAAATAGTTTAGATTGGTTTTATTCACTCTAATAAATCGAATTTTGATTATTAAACTTTGAACTATGATCAATACAGATTCTGTTATCTTATTAACTAATCTAATAAAGTAATTGAAAACCAAATTAAAGATTAAAGAGCCCAATTCCCACATAGTTATAAAACCAAATTGAAAAATAATTGTTAACAATTATGTCCAAAGTAAAACAATTAAAAGGAATTCATTTGACACATATAAAAAAATCATTAATTGATTTGTAAGCATTTTTCGTCAACTAATTTAAGGAAATTTGATAATATATTGACTAAATCAATAGTAGCCCTTAATTGACTCTTGCTTGAAAAGTAAGGCCCGAACACGATTTGTACCCAGTAAAACTGAACCAATTTATAATCGTGGACGACCTGAGCCTGATTGAATCTTGACTCAAATTTCAACCGACATCGAATCAGTGCAAACTCGATATGTCGAATAATCAATCTTAAACATACTCGTATAAACCTATCTTGTAATTATGGTAAGGGTTACTAGAACACAAGATAGAAAGTGAGCCACCATTAGACAATTTTCTTGATTCATCCTTATAATCTTGCAGTTTTATAGTGAAACTTATGATTCTCGGTGCCTGTGGACGTAGCTATCACATCGATAGTGAACAATGTTAATTCTTTGTGTTCATTTCTTTATTGTTCGTGTTGGAATATATGCTTGCTCTGGTAAGGTGCAGCTGTTGCAAGTGTGTTTTCAATCCTATGTGCACGTATACAATGGTAAGCAGCTGTTGTAGGAGTGTGCAGAGGCAGTAGCTAAATGAGTATAGCAAGCAGCAACATATCTCATATCTATCATCTATTGTCTTTTGCTAAGCATGTGTTGTATTGTTTATGTGATTGTTTTTAGTCTTAGGTTTGTTATAACAGAATTAGTTAGTTATAACACACTCTATGCTTGTTTTAGATGGTTAGTTGTCTCATTGTAATTGCTATATATATGTATAGCCTAACCTTTTGTTTCAATTAATTTTTTTTCTGATTCAATACAACTTCTTTTCCTTTCTATTTCTTTAGCTCAACAATTATCATGGTATTAGAGCCTTACTTGCCTTGAATCTATTTTCTCTCCTTCACCATCTCTACTTGCACCCAACAGATATGGGTCTGAAATGGTCACAAATATACTTAGAGGGGTAGGTTTTAAGGGTTGGAAAAGAGCTATGTTTATAGCACTGTCTGGAAAAAATAAAAAGGGGTTTGTGTATGGCACTATCAAGAGATCAACAACTTATACTACACAAGGAAAAGCATGGTATCGTGTTAATGATATAGTGATTTGATGGATCATAAACGCAATAGATGAAAACATTACAAAGAGTATTTTGTAGTTGAAAACCGCTAAGGAAGTTTGGGATGAGTTGGAACATTGTTTTGAGCAATCTTCCTCTACCTAATTGTTTCATATTGAGGAAGAACTAAGCAAGATTACTAAAACACAAGATATGAGCATACAAAATTTTAACACCAAATTGTAACAAATTTGGGATGAGCTAGATGTTCTTAATCCTATGATCTCTTGTGGTTACAATGGGTGTGAGTGTGATCTTTCCTTGAATGCAACCAAGATTCAAAACAGTAGAAGATTGATACAGTTATTAATGAAGCTCAACTATAGGTATCATCAAACAAGCAATATCTTGATGATGAAACCCATCCCCACAGCAGCTAAAGCATATGGGATCTTGCTTCAAGAGCAAGTCCATCAAGAAATCAGTAAAGGTAACATCACTAATTAACAAGATTATGTTGACTTTAGAGTGGAAAAAGAAAGTCTTATGACAATAGGAACAAGGGGAAGGGAGATGCTTCAAGAACAAAGACACGAAGTAACTTCTATTAAGATCATTGTAAGGTACCTAGACACACTCAGGACAGATGCTGGAATATCCATGGCTACTACCCACCAAAGTTCAAGAATACTTGGAAGAAAGATGGATATATGGCTTTAAATGTGTCCAATACAGCATGCACAAACACTGACAATGCCAATAATGCAGGTGAATTAAGACTTACAGATGAACAAGTGGGTCAACTCCTCAGTCTGTTAAACAAACCCAATGTGTAGATGGAAGCCAAGGAACCTTCAACTATCAACTCCGCACATTTGGCTCATAAGTATTGTTTTAATGTTCAAAGTTATGCAATATGAATAGTTCATAGTGGGGCATCTGACCACATTTGCACCGAACTACATTTGTTCTACAAACATATTAGAGTAGAAGAGAAACCTCACCTAATTACTATACCTGATGGAACTCTAGTAAAAGTGGACATTATTTGGACAATGAAATTGTTAAATGGCATTACTCTTGAATATGTTTTATATGTACCCAAGTTTTGCTTCAACCTCATCTCTGTTAACAAGCTTATCAAAAGACTTGCATTGTAGCATGAATTTTAACTTTAATGGGTGCTTTGTTCAGAAATATTTGATGAAGAAGCTTTTGCTTCTTGGTAGGGCAAAAAATGCTCTCTACTTCCTTCTAGATTCAAATCTTAACCAATATTCCAAAGGAATCAAGTATCATAAAGTTGCAACAGTCAGCAATGTGCATTTTCTTAACAACAATGATGGTAGACATTTGCACTTAAGAATGGGACATTTACCATTCCAAAAATTGTATTTCTTGTTTCCTTATCTTAAGATCAATGCCATTTATAAAGAATGTTTGTGTATTATTCGTCCTCTAGCCAAGAAGGCTAGGGATCCTTTTCCTAGAAGAAAAATAAAAACAGTTGAGACTTTCCAACTGCTAAGCATTTTGGCTGACAGCTTAACCTGTGATGTTCATATATTATTAATAGAATGCCCTTGCAAACTCTAAGAAAGAGGATTCCCTATGAACTCATGTATGGTTTTAAGCCAAATTTCAACACCTATAGGGCCTTTGGATCTATGTATTGCTTCTACTTCAAGTAAAAACAAAACCAAGCTAGAGCCTAGAGCTTCCTCCTATATAATTATAGGATATGCCCCAAACAAAAAGGGATACAAACTTTATCATTTGCACACCAAATTTGTGTTTGTGTACAAGGATGTGTAATTCTATGAAAAGTATTTTCCTTATCAAAATAGTATTGGTTCAAAATCTGTTCAAAAACTTTTTCTTTCGTTCTCTAATGATGCAGAACCAGCCTACATTTCTAATAATCCTGAAAATAACAATGAGGCTAATAATATTCATCCTTGTAGTAATACTACACTATATTCTGATGTCCCTAACTCTACTGATTCTTAGATAGTAAGAACTAAATTTACTAGATCAGTGCATTAACCAACTTATTTGAAAGATTATGTTTGTACCAATACATATAATCAACATTGGTGCAACCTAGTTTCATATCATACCCTCAATGCTCATCATCATCATATAGTAGCAAATTATGATACTTATAATGAATCAAAAAGTTATGCTAAGGCTAGCAAAGATCCTTAGTGGATATCAACAATGAATAAAGAGATTCAAGCCGTGGTTGACAACCAAACATGGGCAGTAGTAAACCTTCCAAAACGGAAGAAGGGTATAGGATCTAAGTAGATCTATAAGGTGAAACTAAATTCTGATGAATCTTTAGAAAGATTCAAGGCAAGATTTGTTGCGAAAGGTTTTAATCAAAATTATGGAATCGATTATGAAGAAACATTTTCCCTAGTCATTAAAATGACAATTAATAGATGTTTACTTGCTATAGCCGTAAGCCATAATGGGTGATTCATCAATTAGATATCAACTTTCTTTATGGTGATTTGCATGAAGAAGTGTACATGATTATGCTAGAGGGAATTCCTAATCCTCACAATCAAGTTTGCATCTTAAAAAAATCTCTCTATGGCTTAAAACAAGCCTCTAGACAGTGGCATGCTAGATTGGTTAGTGCCTTACAGGAGCTAAATTTTATTCAGTCAAAAAATGATTATTCTCTATTCACCTAGAATGTGGATGACCACATCACTATTCTAGCTGTGTATGTGGATGATATTCTCATCACAAGGAGTAGTGAACAAGAGATTACTGCTATCAAACAACATTTACATAGTTCCTTTACCATTAACGATATAGGTGCCCTACATTATTTTCTGGGGATAGAGGTTAGCTACTCTGACAAAGGGATGAAACTTGTTCAACACAAATATTCTAAAGAGTTACTCTAAGAAAGTGGGGTTCCTTCTCTTCATAAAGTAGCTACTTCTTTACCTATGCATTTAAAGTTGTTTACAAATGAGGGAGAATTGTTTCATGATCCTACATTATACAGAGTCATTGGCAAACTCAATTTCTTGACACATATACTAGACTAGATTTGTTATATGTTATTCACACTCTGATTCAATTCATGCAAGCCCCAAGAGTACTTCTTTGGGATGCCTTGAAATACATCCTCAACAACATACATTACACTTGTGGACAGGGCATCATTTTGCAATGGAATATTAAGCTTAGTTTGTAAGAATGGGTAGCTTGCCCAAACGCACGAAGAATAGTTACTAGATATGTTCTCATGTTGGGGAATTCCCCAATTAGTTGGAAATCAATGAAACAAAAAACTATTTCTAGATCAAGTTCAAAGGCTGAATATAGAGTCATTGCTAATGCAGCCTCTGAAGTAGTAAGATTATTCAGT
The DNA here is from genome assembly GCF_026212465.1 of Amaranthus tricolor. NCBI lineage: Eukaryota > Viridiplantae > Streptophyta > Magnoliopsida > Caryophyllales > Amaranthaceae > Amaranthus > Amaranthus tricolor. The sequence continues at coordinate 7,627,475 of NC_080053.1, read as the reverse complement.
TGTTAAAAGACCTTGGGCTGACCAAGCTAGAGCGTTGCACTATCCATTTTGATAACCAATCAGTAATACATATTGCCAAGAACCCTGTCCCACATCATCGCACAAAGCATATTGAAGTGTATTGTCACTTCACAAGGCAAAAGATTTTTGAGAATCTGCTGACCTGGACTTACTTTCCAACAAAGAATCAATTCGCTGACAATACCTCATAGTTTTTTTTTGGGGGGGGGGGGGGGGGAGGGGGGTTACAATATAAGCTTGGGTCTTGTAAGGTCCTACTGTTGCAAGTGTGTTTTCAATCCTATGTGCATGTGTGTAGTTATGAGGAGTTATTGTAGGTGTGTGCAAAGGTAGTAGCTAAAGGAGTACAACAAGCACCAACATATCTCACATATGTTATTTATTTGTCTTTTGTTAAGCACGTGTTGTATTCTTTATGTAATTGTTTTTAGTCTTATGTTTGTTATAACAGAATTACTTTGTTATAACAAACTCTATGTTTGTTTTAGATGATTAGTTGTCTCATTGTAAAGGCTATATATATGTATAGCCTATTCTTTTGTTTTAATTAATTTTTCCGATTCAATACAACCCCTTCTTTTCCTTTCTATATCTTTGGCTCAACAATTATCAGTTCGTGCACTAATTTTATTTCTTTATTGTTTTTGGTGAATTGCTTCCATTGTCTGCACACATACTCTAATAAGATAAGGTTTGTCAAACTCCTGATACTATTTACTTTGAAAACCAAATAGCATTATAGCGGTACATTGTCGATTTGTAGATTCATGCTAATTAAATTAAGCATAAATACTTAAAATAAAATAAATACATTTAATACATTTTGATATTGAATACAGTTTGAACATTCATTATTACATGATTAATCGAACAACTGGCAACCTATATAAGGTTATAAGCTAAAAATTTTACTATTACAATTACATCTATAAAAAGACATGTACTTAATTTTTAAAAAAATTGAATTGATAACTTAGAGATATAGGATAATAAATCAGGGCTTAATTAGGACCATCTGTTTGAGATTAAAAGGATAAGCAAGGTTTTTAGGGCCATTGTAAGCCATTAAAGCCAGGTTCCTATGAACTGCTTGAGTTGGATGAAAAGCATCCCAGAAAGCATATTGATCTCTGTTCAAACATGGTATTGATAATGGAAGACACATTTTTTCTGCATTATTTCTGCCCACTCCACAACATGCTCTGTCCAACTCAGTCAAACCTGCAATTGCATTTACTCCTTTTTTACTTGTACCAAATTAAAGAGACTTTCGTTCCAAATACAATTTAATATACTCTTCCATTTCTTTTGGAACCATATAACCCTTTTATTTTACACTGTAATAATAAATTTGTTCAATTATTATTTTTTTGACATGATTGTACCTTTTTAGCATATTTTAATTTTCTTTTTTTCTCAATAAACCCACAAAAGGACAAGAAAATAATACATGCCCACCCAACCGAATCCATTAAACACTGTGTCATTCCCAATAATACCAGCATAGTTTTATATAAAAACGTAAGTTGATGATTCAGACATATAGATATTATAAGTGTTGTATTAATTTTTCTTAGCTTCTACGTTTTACCTAAATCTTGTACCAACATATGGGGAAATACTTTCTTTTACACTATTTAGTACAAATAGACAAAAGTTGTTTAGTAAATCCAAGTTCTTTTTAGTTGACTTATATACTTATTTGCAAAATAAATAAATGATTCTCGCTCGTTTTTGACTTACCATATGTGGAAGGATGAGTAAGTATCTCCATTAAACCTTGAAAAGTATCCCCAAAAACAAAGGTTGCATTTTGGTGGGTAACCTTAAGCTGATCAACAAGAGATTTAAGCCTTGTATTGAACATTTGAATCACATCATTTTCGAAATCATTGCATTTACCAGGAGGCAATCGGGCTGCTGTTTTATGAGAAGGGGTACAACCAATTGGCCCTACTCCAGCTAAGAAGAATCGTCGTAATCCTTGATCGTATAGGACCTGAAAAATATTGCTTAGTATAATTACTAATGGGTGAAGATCGACTAGTTTAACCGAACCCAACCAGACCCAACAAATATATATATATAAATAGGAAATATTATACTCCCTCCTATTCACCTTAGAAGTCCCATTTGACTTTTCACGGATTTTAAGGAGAGTCAAAAGTGAGACCCTAAAGGTAGGAAAAAGAGTGGCATTATAGGTTTTTTAATGTAAGGGAGGAAAATTAGTATGGATAATGGAGGGTATAATTGAAAATAGGATAAAGTTACTAAGGGCATAAAAGTCAAAAATCCATACCAAAAATAGAAATGGGACAATTAAGGTGACTTGACCATAAAAAAATGGGACACATAAGCTGAATAGGAGAGAGTAACAAAGAAAAAACACTAGATATTAAAGAGACTACAGCCACGGGCATAAAAAAACCCCAAAAGGGGAAAAAAGCTATAGGAAAAGCACAAATAATATTAAGGCCCCCTTAAACAAAAAACATAGGGAGACTATGCATACAACGTTCAGCAAAGAGCAAACTACAAACGCTCAATAATCCCAACAAACATCCCATGCCCCAAGAAACCACAACCAAACAACTCAACCGTACAAAAAAACATAAAAAACAAACAAAACTAAACAATCTTGAAAATTCCTTGTTATAATATTTCTATTATTAAAAAAATACATGTGTAAAAAAAAAAAAAAAAAAAAAAAAAAAAAAAAAAAAAAAAGTCTTAAGTTATTATTACCGAGATTTGGTTAGAGTAAAGATGAATGACAATATCAGCGTACTTGTCGGGCTTAAATTTAGAGCGAGTCGGGTAACCCGGATTGAGATAATTGTTGACATAGTCGTTGCTTCCCAGGATCACCACAGCTAAGGCCTTTTCAAGATATTGTTGTAACTCTTGGCCACTCATATGGTTTTGTAATTGCCTCTTTGTCATCCCAAAATTTTCCACTTGTTTACTGAAACTAAATCTCTGCCCCTGTCACATTTTAAACTTGCCATTAGCTATTAGCTACCTATGTCCTGTTGCATCTATTATTAACCGTTTAAAAATAACTCAATTCATATTTACTAGAATAAGGTCGACTAGAATATTAACTTAATGAACTACTAACAACTATGCTTTTATGTGGGTTTTATTATATACAAGTTGAAGCTTATTAATAGTGTTCATTCGAGTGATTGGGTCGGTTTCAGACGGGTGTCATTCGGTTCAATTGTATTTCGGATCAGTTATTTTTCGGATGCGTGTTACGGCGGGTCACACACGGGTCAGGTCGGTTAGTCACTGTTTGGCTGAAGATCGGTTATTTGAGCTATCGGGTTAGCATCAGTTCGGTCTCGGTTGAAGTTCGTGTCAAGTAGTCAATCGGTCTGGACTGTCATCGGTTAATTATTGGTTCGCTTTACCGGGTACAGATCGAGTTCGGGTATTATTTTCCAGTAGAATTCGGCTACGTATTATTAATTACTATAGATCGAGTCAATATCAAATTAAGTTGTTAGACATTTTTTGATTGATGATAAGATTCCCCTTAGTTAAGGCAAAATAGTTAAAATGCAAATCAGTTAGAGATTAATTTTGTTACTTTTACTTGTTTGACTGTAAATTTAAATTAAAGTTTTATCATTTTTCATAAAATTTGATTAAAAATAGTTAAATAAACATTAACCATTAATTATTAACTCTAAAAATATGAAAACATGTATGTATAAAATTTAATTTATTAAAATTTCTATTACTTTATAGATGTTAATAAGATGATTGAATATGAGTCGATCATACCTCTATATTAAAATTGGTTCAGGTACAGCATTTCAATTAAAAACAAGTTTGGTTTAAGTCGGTTTTAGCCGGATCAAGTTCGGTTTTGAGTATGATTCGGGTCGAGTATGACTTGGGTCAGTCACTATTAGGTTCGGGTAATCTTGGTTAACAGTTATATGTCGATTATAAAAATCGGTCGCAATTCGGGTTCGATTTTAAGATTTTCTGTCGTAAATTGGATCGGGCGCAACTTCGGTTCGGATAATGTCGATTCGATAAAACTAAAAAGAAACATATTTTCGAATCGGTTAACTGTCGGTTTTGGTTCAGATTTTCAGGTCGAATCACATTTAAACAGCCATACTTATTATTAACAAATTCATCAATAACTTCTAGTCTCCTACTTTAATCACAAATAGCCTGACGCTCCAAAAATATATTTTTATAAAGTAATTAACATAAACTATAAAATTTAAAATGACTATCATATTACTTTTTACGCTTTAAATCTTTAATGACCACTATCATGAAAAAACTAATTTCATATAACAAAACAATTATTTATGGTGCATTTTTTCACAATAAATATAAACTAGATCCTTAATTTTATGGTAAAGGGGTTGACCTCTCAAGATGATCATGGATCTTTCAAGAAGGTGTCAAGATTCCCTCAAAAAATTTTATGTCATTATTCTTTCATGTAAATTTTAAATAAGACACGTATTTTAGTACTTTATTAATGATGTTCTAAAGTATTTTTAGATGTTTAGTTATACCCTGTATTATTTAATTTTTTTTTACCCTGACCTTATACTTTTTTCGCTTTTAAAATAGTTGAATATTTTTCTTGTATTTATTTTTCAATTTTAAAAACTAAGAAAGAAACCCTAACTTACTCCCCCTCCCCCACTTCTTCTCCATAAGCACTTTCTTCTTCAATTTCTTATGACAATTAACAACTTGATTCAGACTACTATTTCAATTTCTTTAATTTATTATGATTTATGATGTAAAAATTCAAAATCATCCTCAAAATTTAAATTGTTTTTAATGCATTTTCCTGTAAAAGAAAGCGAGAAATATATCATTACCTTCATAGATGGATCCACATGGAGCCATAGGAGACACATGGCCCCATGCAAATTTAAAAGAAAGCAATTTTTGCACAATTTTTCTTTTTAGCAATGGTCTCACTTTTATTTTATTAATATTATCTATCTATTTTAACCACTTATGTATATTTTTAGTTATTTTTTGTCATATTCTCGAACAAGATTTTTCTTTCCATTAATATTCAGTTATTTTACACTAGGTATAAAATGAGAGTAATAGAGGAAGTAATTGTTAAAAATCTTGCTAGACATTATGAATTATAATTTAAATTTTTTTTGCTTATATTTCTTTTTTAATCTTTATCATTAAGACATTAATTGATTAATGTTTTAAAAGTGTTATGTTTGTTAAAATTTTTTTTGAATTTTTTTAGAGTGTTATCTTTTTAAATATTTTGTTTCTATCTTTGAATGTGTTTGTTAATGTTCTTATTAAAAATATTCAAAATAATGGGGAAGAGCAAGAGGATTTGAGGAAGTAATTGTTAAAAATCTTGCTATACATTATGAATTAGAATTTAAATTTTTTTTGCTTATATTTTTTTTTAATCTTTATAAGACATTAATTGATTAATGTTTTTAAAGTGTTACGTTTGTTAAAAAAAATTTTTAATTTTTTTAGAGTGTTATCTTTTTAAATATTTTTGTTTCTATCTTTGAAAGTGTTTGTTAATGTTCTTATTAAAAATATTCAAAATAATGGGAAAGAGCAAGATGATTTTTTTTGCAACTTGACTAGAGAATGTATTTGTTAGATTTTGTTTTCGTTATGTGAGGATGACGTTAATTAAATTTTATTAATCTTTTTGGTTGCTAACATTTGAGTTGAGAATGACGTTAATTAATCTTTTTGATATTATTTTGACTTTATATTGAGATTATTATGCTTTTACATGTAATTTTACTAGAATAAAAAAAATTTTAGTTGTTGATTTTACAAACAAAACTTTGTCGGAATTGCAGTAAAATTCTCTTCAAATTTTATCCATTCATTAATCCCCGAGACTCTAAACCCTGGATCTGCCCCTGTTTGCCTCCACGTAATTTCACATCGCGGTAATTATAACATTATTTGTGACTCAGAAAAGTACTAGTAGTTAAGCATATATGCTCCTACATGGAACGATGTTTTAGCTCCAATCTCAAAATGATTTAACAAAAGAAACTCTTGATTTTCAGTTAAGAGAGGATGCCAAAAGGGATTAGCGAGGTACCGTAAAAATCTCTTTAAAATCTCTGAATATGAAAAATGTAAGGTGATTCATAGGAAGATAATGAGGAAATATCATTTATGATTTTAGCTTCAAAAAGTCAATAACTCAATGGAGAATTGATTGTGTGACTAACGAAAATTGGTGTGATGGTTGGTTTAGTCAAGTGGGGATCGGCTTTACTCATATAAAGTTTCTGATTTTGGTGGTTAAGGTTGGCAGCGATAGAGGCTAGGGTTGGCTAGATTTTAGAAGGGGGTGACTTGGTGGTTGGTGGTTGGTGGTTGATGGCTAGGCTAGAGTAAGTGCTAAGGTGAAAAGGGAAAGTTGGTGGTGGAAAGGGTGGGATGAGCAAGATGTTTTTTTTTATGTTTTTAAGTTTTTAAAATTACAAAAGAAAGGAAAAAACTATTTAATGATTATATGAAGAAAAAAGCAATAAGGTCCCGATTCTAGAAAATCCGAATAATACGAAAGTAAGTTTTAGAATTTAAAAAACTTAAGGGTATCATTGAAAAAATACTAAAATAAATAAATATCATTGATAATTTCACTTTAAATGTTCACTAACATAATAATAATAATAATAATAATAATAATAATATAAGATTCGTTTTAATGGTTAAGATTAGTAAATTTGAATTAGAAGTTAGGAGCACAAATCATTACCATTTGTTTTAAATTTAATTTAATCTAATGGATAATTAAGATAACAACTGTTTGTAAGTACTAGGAAAGGAAAATACTAAGCCTTGTCCACTTTCTTCAAGAACACCACCAGCAGCTGAGGCGTAGTTTACACCAAATATGATGTCTCGGTCAGTTGAAAAAGGATTAGCAAAGGCTGGAATATAAGGTATACCTATTAGCTCACCTGCACAAAAATCAAATATCCAATCTTATGTACTTGTAAATAAACTTAAAATGTGTACCACAAATAAAATGATAAATTTTCATGTATGTTTAGTATTATTATACTCCATGTTCTTTTTAAGAGGAGGCCATGTATACTTCTATACTCCTAGTAAATAGGGTTTTCGTGACTAGTGTGAGAGGAGTAGAATAGAATATGTGTTGGGATTAGTTATCCCACATCGATAAATTAAAAATGGTGTGCACACTTTATAAGCTATTAGAGACCTTCTTCCCATTGCCATATGGTTTTGGGATGTTATATATCTCCTTGGCTTATGAAGTGTGTGCACTTGTGTCCCCCGTTAATATGTTAACATTCACAATAAGTCCAGTCTAATTTAACAATATGTAACACATACATATATATCTGGAGGCTTTAGTTATTAAGTATTTCGTTAAATTTTAAATGAACAATAAAACAATAAGAGATTAAGATCAATAGAATTACAAAGAAAATCGATTATCGTTTTTCCATTGGTGAATCTTCCGGTGGGTCCCTGATAGAAATCAATCCCATAAGGTAAGAAATTTGCTTTGGCTTGAGCATTCAAGTAGTTATTGTTTCCATTGTCAACAAGTGAATCTCCATAGACATACATTGCTGTAAATTGTTGACCACTTGCTAACGTAGTAAGTAAAACAACATAAACCAAAACTACCATGTTGGTAATATTAATCGATCTCATCAACCATAAATTCTTCATGATATTTGCTATATTTTGTTATGAATTTTTTATTGTGTATGTAATATGTAAACTAAATAAGCCTATATATAGAAAAAGATGTGTTCTTTTTTGTCCACAAGTAACATACTTATTAAATTAAAAGGTGGGCTTTTTATCATCAATGGTTGTTAGTTTTTTTGTTTTTATTCCCACATTCCCTCCTTCAAAACTTATTTTTTCATTTATGCTTTTATCCTTGTTTTGTTCCTTTTTTATTAGACTATTTTAAACCTAGCTAGATTTGGTAATTTAATTATGGTAATAAGTTATACTTACATGTTTCTTTATATTTTATTTATTGGTAATTATTGTATGTAATGGTCGTTCTTGAGTTGAACGTGTTAAAGTTATTATCCAAATAAAAATTCAAGTGAAACAATTTGAATTCAAATTATTGATCAAATATTATGCTCTAACGAGTAAATTAAATATTTTTATTGAGCATATAAACACAATACGATAGTTTTAAAATTTTTTAAGACGAACAAACCATGTTATGTCGTACTAAACATCCGGGATTAGTGGTATAGGTCTATTTAACTTATAGTTCCTCCTAATTAAGCTAGTAGTCTTATTTATTTTTGGTCATTATTCACTTATATATCACTCTAAATTTGTATTTTATTCTTAATCTATAAGTTAAATTATAGTCGCATGAAATTTTGTGTCATTCGTCTCAATGGAAGAATTATTAATATCAACAATTTTTAATGTTTAATTAAGAATAATTAGAGATATTGAGGGTAAAATATTAACTCGACAAGTGTGAAAAACTAAATGCGACTATTAACCTAATAGGAAGTAGTATATAATAACAAAAATTCTATATATGTTTAAATATAACAATTACATAATAAAAAGTATATTTTGGAGTAATTATATACAAATACCGTTTACTTAATAATAAACTTTTACATATAATCCTGACCGTTATTGAAAAATATAAATTAGAAACACTTTTATTTTTTAGGGAGGTGAGTTTCAAAAATAATTATGTATCCATTATTCATGGTGTCTTGCCATACAAAGGCTAAAAATTAGTTGAACCGGATCATTTGAAGTAGATATATAGTGTGGGTTAAATATGTAATTATTGTATGTGAAATATGTGTTTATGATTTTTTAAATCACTTTTTACGTGTTTTTTAATTTTTTTTGGATCGATTTGAAAAGATAATTACTTATAGAGACCATTTTCAATGATTTGTATTATTAATTATGGATGTTAAAGTTATAATTTTTTAAAGTTAGAAATTAAGTTTCCAGTCCATGCTGTTCACCCTCACATTTAATTCACTTTTGATCAAATCATTAATTATGCTTTAATAAGTTCAATTTAGTTTTATTTGAATGAGTCCAACAATTCAGACTAGCTTACCAAGTCTAAGCAATTCGGATTAGTGCTAATAAAAGCGATAATGATTGTCACTTTATAAAACAAAAAATAAAAAATTATATTATTAACCAAATTAATTGGAAAATTTAATGTGGCATCATCACAAAGATATATACCACGTGGAATAATTAAATTTATTAATTGCGATATTTATTAAACAAAAATAAATTAGCAATAATACGTTTATTTATAGAACGAAAAAATAGATTACAAATTTTAATCATACATACTTATAAAAATGCTAGAAAATGACAAATGTCATTTTTAAAGAACATTGACAAATAAAATTATTTTAGTAGATGATATTTGATTTATCTACTTGAGAATCTGATTTTTTTAAAATTTTAGCTAAATAGGTAAAGTATTTATGTAATTTATTGTAGCAGTTCTATATACATAACCTAGAATTTAATAAAAGTGATGTATTCGATAAATCATACATACTTATAAAAATACTAAAAAATGACAAATGTCATTTTTAAAGAGTCTTAACAAATAAAATTATTTTATTGGATGATATTTAATTTACCCAATTTAGAATTGATTTTTAAATTGTAGCTAAATAAGTAAAGTATTGATATAATTTATTATAGCAATTCTATATACATTACCTAGAATTTAATAAAAATGATTGTGAACTTTCATTGATTTTCCTACAATAATAGGAACTTTTGATTAACCTTAAATAATACCAATTTTGAGGTATATTTTCCCATAGCATTCAAATTCACATGCAACCAGTAAAATAGGTGATTCTTTCCTAAAACAGGATAAATTAAATTTAAATAAAAATAATATCAACTCCCTTCTTTAATCTCCACCAGTGCACCACCCCCTCCCCTTCTCCCTCCCCCTGCGACGGCAGCCCCCCACCCAACGAGACCTAGTACTCTATATCTGCAACACCAATTTAATAGTGGTGGTCGAATTTGGTGGTAAAAAGGTAGATTAAAGATTATATTGGTTCGAATTTGAGATGGTTATGATGGTGATTCGTATTTAGGGTGGGTAGTTATGGTGGTTGTTTGTTGGGGTCGCGTTAGGGAAAAAGAGGTAAGGGAGGCCGCACAGGGCACTGTTCAGGGAAGGTTGATTGGGGGTGGTGGAGTGGAGGGAAGGCTTAGATGGTGGTTGTGAGTAAAGGGGGATGGGGGCTACGCAAGGGATGAGGGAGTTGGTTTTGGTGGTGGGCTTTGATGAAGGTGGTAGTGGCTGAAAGTGGATGGGAAATGGGAGTGACAGAGAGTGAGGAATGGTGGTACCGGTAGAGGATGCGGGCTGGGGGTTAGGAAGGGGATAGGGAAGGGGTATGGTGAGGAATTCATTTTCTTCACTTTTTTTTTATTTTTTATTTTATTTTTTGTATTTTCTTTTTTTGGGCAACTTAACATATAATTGTAGGTCAACAACAAGTTAAGAATGCTCTAGGGAAATACATATCAAAGTTGGTAATGTTGAGGGTAAATCGAAAGTTCCTATTATTGAAGGAAAAATCAGTGAAAGTTTGTATTATTCACGGTAATTTTTTCTATAATATTTGCTTTATAAGAGTCATATGTTTGATAAATTTAATCACCATAATATAATACTAAACTCGCATTAAGTTTTGAAGCTATACTTTTATTTATTTTATACTTAGAAATTCGTGCATTGCATGAGTTCCTATACTAGTAAGTATGATATTCAATTTTAGTAGTTTTTATATACTCTTCAAATACTATTGTATCAAATATTACTCCCTCTTATCCATCTTAAGTGTCCCATTTATTTTTGTGATATCGTTCATCTATTACTCTTAAATTATATTTTATTATTAATTTTATAAGTTAAAACATAGTAAAACGTGATTTTATTTTATTCGTTTTAAAGTAAAGTTTATTGATATCAACTTTTTATAATTTTTGGATATACATAATTAAATATATTAAGAATTATATAAGTGTATTAAATAAAATGTATAAAGTATATGAGACACTTAAAGTAAATAGGTTGGAGTACATTTTAATATTAAAAATTAAATTTGATAATTATAATATATATAATCATGAAAACTTTAAAAATATCGTGATTATACGAGTTTCTAAACTAATAAAAATAATTATAATTATTGTCAGCTTTTCTATCACGCCAAGTACTTTTATTGTTAGAAGCCATTTTTGGGATAAACACGCAAAGGTGCTCATGCAGAAATGCATAGTGCCTCTAAATCAAGGGCATCGTATATTATCTTTTACTCCCTCCGTCCTTTTTGATCTTCCACATTATTATAACGGGTAGTTTTAAAAGTTCTTCCACTTTAAAATACTTTCTATTTTTAAAAAGTTTTTATCTCACTTTTACCCCTTAAAATCCCCTTTTCCTTTAATGTACCCATTTTCTTTTATTTATAATTATTTTCTCTCTCATACTTCCAATACAATCATTACTTCACACTACTATTTAATTAAAATAATACCCACTACAACCTCATACTTCCAATACACTCATTACTTTCCACTATTATATAATTAAAATAATACCCACTACCACCAAAGATTCTCTTTTTCTTAATCTTTGTGAAATACCCAAATAGGAAGAACAAATAGGAACGGAGGGAGTACTGATTTCGCTTTATCACAAACTGTTTTGTATTTTTTATTTTAGACTATTTTATTTGTTAAAAAATTTTTCTATGTATATCATAAAATTTAGACATAATTGACCTAATTTATCCCCATTTTAATATATTGTTAATGTTTATGACCATTACATATTTTGCCTAAATTTTAAAATTTTTATAATATTTATGATACTTACATATTTCCCACTAACTTTTTTTAATATATTTTTAATGATTGCGATCGTCATATTTATTTCGTTAATTTTCTTTTAATATGTTTTAATACTTATGATCTCCATTTCTTCTCAATTAAATTTATTATTGAATATAAAAGAATATTCTTTTGGAACAACTTTGAACGGTGGGAGTATCATTTTATATTTATTTTTCTTTAATTTAATTGATTTTTTTTAAAGTATAGTTCATAACTAATGATGATGAAAGGACTAATAAAATTGTGAAAATGGCTGGTTGTTTCCAAGCATAAAAACATGTAATGCTCAAATTAAGCATAGATAAAGTGCTTAATTAAGGTATCAAAATCAAGCCAACGTGTTTACTGTTATAGCCTGGCATGTTTTGCCTTTGAAGAAGTAAGATTGAAGCATAATATTTGTGAAGCAAATGACAAAATATAACGTGGCCCATGTCTTATAAACCAATACATCATGCCTACTAAAATAACTTGTGTAAAGCGATAAACTTATTATTATTATTATTATTATTATTATTATTATTATTATTATAGAGGTAGTAGGCTTATATAAGTTTTAATAATAAGCATAACAACATTAGAAATTCAAAGAATACTATCGTTAGATTATATCTCATCCCAACAATTTAATGAGGCCCAACGAGCTAACTTATAAGTATTAAGAATATATTAATATATTAGTTGCAATCTTTTTTTCTAAGTTCTTGATTATTTTTATTTAATAATTTATTTCTCTTTAATAAAAATTTTAGGTTTAAATTATTAGTTTTCGAAAAGGAATTTATATTGAATTTTATTTTTTTCTCGATATAATAATATTATTGTATTTTAGCTAAATCAACTATACCAACTTAATCTAATGTTTTCTTATTCTATTTTATTATTTAAGATTTTTTAAGAAAATAAAAATAAATGAAAGATCATTTATAAGTTGGAATATTTTAAAATGTATATGATTGATGTTTAAGTTAATGACACTTAGTAAAAATGTCAAAACGAACTGAAGACTAAAATGTAATATCAGTCAATGAGCGAAGTTTAATGATGAATTTAACATAAAAATGAATCACGATACTACAGAAAGCACCTTGAATATTATTTATCGTGATGTACATATTTTTGCATATTACTTATTTCAATGCACATATTTCTATACTTGTATTATTGTTGTAAATTTTTATACTCGACTTAGTAGCTGATCTTTTTTCACTAGTTGTTCCCTTATTTTGGGGAGCAGATGACTTTTAAGAAGCTAATGTATCTTCTATGTGATATTAGGCTATAGGATCTATGTAATTTATATATTAGGTAGTAGTAACTATAATAATGTATTAAAGTAAGATGTGATATGTAAAATTATATTTTAATGTTTTAAGTTTTTTTTTGTAAATACTGTTTTTCCGCAAGAATAACGGCTCGGCCAATTACTAGACTTTCATTTTTTGCATTATTTACTATCGTATTATATTAAACCTCAATTTAGGAAAGATTGGCCCCTTACAGGTATTGCATTTTCAGACTTGATTTCTTTCTCTTGTACCAAATGCGCCATGTTACATACAACAATATGAAATTCCAAATCTTCTTAAGTTTTCTCAACCTTGCAAGTCCGATCCATGAAGTACGAATATATCGCACATCTCATATTAAACTCCTTTAATTCCCAACCATTGCATATCATTATCCATAGTTTCCATGTGAAGTTGAGAGTGAAAAGTATATATATATATATAGTTTCCATGTGAAGTTGAGAGTGAAAAGGATATATATATACATATATATATATATATATCTATATATATATATATATATATATATATATATATATATATATAACATATATATATATCTATATACATATATATATATATATATAACATATATATATATATATATATATATATACATATATATATATATATATATATATATATATATACATATATATATATATGTATATATATATACATATATATATATATGTATATATATATACATATATATATATATGTATATATATATACATATATATATATATGTATATATATATACATATATATATATATATATATATATATATATATATATATATATATATATATATATATATATATATATATATATATATATATAACTATTTCCTTTTCAAGATTACAAAAAGGACACAATGGTTGTGTGTGGTCTAAAATACCAATATGTTTAAGGAACTCACCTGCAATTAATTTGTTAAGCATTGCAAGTCATAGAATTAGTTGTACCTTAGGTTATACATGGGATGTTGGCTTCATTGATCTTTTATTGTAGGCTTTTAGTAGAGAAAGATCCATTTAATGAGCATTTTCAAACCACACTATCTTGCCTAGCTCATCTAGGGGTGTTTGATAAGATCAAAGCCCTTGAACCATTTTCATCTCCCTTTCCCCAATCATAAAGGGTTCTTCTCCATTCCAATTTCCACTCCCATACTTCCCTAATCCATACTGTTATAAATGGTATGTGTGACTTGAGTGCACAAGTTAAAGTGTGTAATCATGGGTGTGACTCTTGGTTTTGTGGAATGCAAATGGATGTAATTATGTGGAGAGTATTCATGATGAATTATGGGTGTTAATGAAGATTAATGAAGAAGAAGAAGGGACTTGATTTATGGTAGCTCGATCAGAATTCTGACAGAAGGATCAGAAAGGTCGCTCGACCTACCCGCTCGACCGAGCGAGTCATTTTGGTAGGTCGAGCGGTCAGACAGAATGCTCCAGAATGCTGCTGATTCTCGCTCGACCGAGCGAGCTCCCTGTTTCGATCGATCGGATCCTCTGATATGCATGGGATGCTGTTTTTCGACCTTTCAAGTTCTTAGAGTTATTTCATATTATTCATTACTCAATATTAACTATGTAATCAAGTGAGCTATTGATATTCTAGTATCTAGTACTATATATAGGGCTCTCATACTCACAAATCAAACACATCAAACACAACCCCTAAGCCAAACACATAACCTTTGTTTTTATCTCTTACTCAATTGTAATTCTTTATTTAAAAGTGTTGTTTATACTCATTTTTGATATAATATAAACAGAAACTACACACCACGGAGGACGTAGCCATCATTGGGTGAACCTCCTTAAATCCTTGTGTCCTTTTGATTAGCTTACATTGTCAAACGTTGTTTTGTTCATTGTTGTTTGTATTGTTCTTAGCATCGTAACGGTTTTTGGCAAGCGTTTTCACATACACCACACTCTTGTATTTACTTATGCTATTGTGTTGATATTTGAAATAGTCCTAGGAATATTTCTTTTAGTGGTTTTGAATTGCACCACGAATCATTCCAAAATTGAGTTGTGTCTCTTTGGCCTGCATTATTAATCATTCCCTTAAGCGAAAATCTTAACCTCCTTATATCTTCATCATTTGAGGCTGTAGTAGCCTACAATCCATATTTTGAATTTCTAAAACTCTTCCAAGATTCTTTGAGACCCTTAATATTATGCATAACAATTGATTTCCAAAAGCTATTGCTTTATGATCTTTGTTTTTGTTCCTTGAATTGCATAGCTAATGAGCAAATGGATGAACTAGTGAAGAATTTACCTGGAATGAGTAGTTTCCTTCGTTACCGCAACCTTCCTAGCTTCTGCTGAGACCAAGACATGGCTTCTTGTAGCGACCTCGAGCAATTTTCACAGAAGAGGTGCAGAGAAGCAAAAACGCTCATTCGATGATTCTGAATACATTTGAGGATCTAGAGAAGCTCATCCACTCTTTTTTAGATCACAGTTCTCAAGGGTTTACTCCATTGGGCCAGTACATGCACACCTAAAGTACAGACTGAGCAATGAAAAGGTAGATAAAAGCTGCAAATCATGACTGGATCAAAAGCCAGCCAAATCTGTTGTCTTTGTAAGTTTAGGCAGGACTAGTGCAGAACAATCAGAGTTTCCTATGGGTGGTACGGCCAGATTTCGTAGTGGGAAGTGGACTTGATGATTCCTCTTCAGAGAAAGTTGTGGAGGGGAGTAAGAAAAGAGGGTACATAGAGAAATGGGCCCCACAAGACGAAGTCTTGAATCATCCAGCAGTTGGTGGGTTCTTAACTCACAGTGGGTGGAACTCAACACTAGAAAGCATAATAGCTGGGGTGCCAATGCTTTGTTGGCCTTACTTTGCAGAGCAACAAGTGAACAGTCGATATGTAAGTGAAATTTGGAGAGTTGGGCTGGACATGAAGCATACATGCGACAGAATAACAGTCAAGAGGATGATCAATGAATTGATGGATGGAAGCAAGGATAAACTTAGAAGATCCAGGGATAAAATATCACACCAAGCGAAGGAGGCTCCTCACACACTAATCTTAACAATCTAATCGATGACATAAAAGCACTCTCCGAAAAAGTCAAGCTTTGAAATCCAAGAACAGGAAACAAAGAAGTAGATAATTATCAATTGTCCTTTAAGACAAGACCACATAGAAGTATATGAATCAATAGTTATAATCAGATTATGACGATTTAAAACAACAAGTTAGAAGCTTATGCTTGTTTTTTTATTCTTTGACTTGGTTTAAGTCAAATATTGAGTTTGATCTCATGTTTGATGACCTTAAAAATTTATTATTTCATATATTTTAGTAAATTTAACTTTTAAGTTGAGTGTTCCTTGAGTTAATTCACACCCTAGTAAGTTGATTTGAGTATTCCTTACTTACATATCCCGATAATTCAAGTGAGTATTTCTTGATTATCTTACGAAAGTTCTTTGACCTTTGTCCCACAGATTATACATCATATATGATCCTACAATTCGATCCTAGCTCCTCAACAATCCTACATAAAATCTCAATTCTAACAATCCTTAACACCAAATTTATTACACTAAAAAAACTCCACGTACTCCCTTAAAAACAACCCCAAACCAATATAAGGTTATTTCACTCGCACATGGATATAAAGTAAAACTAGTAATGTAATCCATCATGTTCATAGCAGCAAGCCAACAAGTTTATAGGGCACGTGATGACTTGGATAAAAAAAATACACGAAAAAAGAGTTCATGAAGACACAGTTCATGTTCTTTTTAGTTATTAGCACGCTTTTGAATGTGAATTGAAAATTCTCAACTCAAATTTTAATATTACTTGAAAATTGAGACCCATACCAAATTGTTATGTTTAATTCATAATATATTCATTCAGATTGTATTTTTTCTAATAAAATATATGTTACCCCACATGAAATTTCTGACCTACCCTCACAACTTGCTTGCCTTAACTACAAGGATCTAAATCCACTTATAACAATATAGAATCAACTATATAAATCGTGAAAAACAGTCACTAATAAAGATTATTCAACCCGGTTCAATACAAATAATATTTAATAGCAATCTAAACTAACCAAATCAATTCTATTCTAATAACTAATCATCATCTACACATAAAAATCTCCAAAGTCCAACCTGTAAAATATCTCTTCAATCTTCAATTTCTGGGTTTTTGATCCAATTTCAAACAGACTAGACCATCAGCACCATGACATTCAACAAAGCCAGCTCAGTGAGATTCTCAAAACCCACATCAGTTCTGCCTTATGAAACCCAAAACATCACTAATCTTTACACCTTAAGCAAAAAGCTTGGCCAAGGTCAATATGGAACCACATACTTGTGCACAGAAAACTCTACAGGCAAAAAATATGCTTGCAAATCAATACCCAAAAGGAAGCTTTTGTGTAGGGAAGATTGTGATGATGTATGGAGGGAGATTCAGATAATGCATCATTTAGCCGAGAACCCGAATGTTGTAACCATAAAAGGAACTTATGAGGATTCCCTTCATGTTCATCTGGTGATGGAGTTGTGTGAAGGTGGAGAGCTTTTCGATCGAATCGTAGCCAAAGGGCTCTATAGTGAAAGAGAAGCGGCTCGGTTAATAAAGACTATTGTAGGTGTTGTTGAAGCTTGTCATTCATTGGGGGTAATTCATAGAGATCTCAAACCTGAAAACTTCTTGTTTGAGAGTACTGCAGAGGATTCTCCTCTGAAAGCTACAGATTTCGGTCTTTCTGTGTTTTATCAGCCAGGTGATTTACAGTTGACTCTTGCATTTTTACCTGCTTGCTCTCCTTTCTTCTATTTCTCTGTAGAATTTTGAAATGAGAGTTAAATCAAACATTTGTTTCCACAAAATAGAAGTATATGCTGTATCAAAAGTAACTGAGGGAAATGAAAATGCAGGTAAATAAAGCATATGTTAGTTTATTTAAGCTTTTGAATTTTAAAACCTTTTTTGATATTGAATTTAATGACTTAAGAAGACACAATGGCACAATTCAATCTGTAACCCTCTTTTTACCAGAATGAACTAACTTCATAAAGATATCATAGATCTAGCATTAGTTCAACTATGTTAAAGACATATTCTTGAGTTTTGCAACTCAAAGGCAAAAATTTTGAACATTTCAAAATGGGAAAAAATATCAATTTAAAAAATTTATAAATTCAAAAAATTAGTTTAAAAAAAGCATCGTGCACTCATGTTATCCTACAGAATACATTTGTTCGCATTAATAAAACCTATGCTGTCAGAAAGCATGTTGCACAGAACTTGCACTACGGATAGAGTATTGTGTTTTGTTTTCATAAAGATATCATCATCATCATCATTATCATCATCATCATACCTAGTCTATCCCACTCATTGGAAATCTGCAAAATTTATTTTTATATTGTATTCATTTTTTCTGGACTAGTAAGGATACTGAATTTCTGTTACCAATAAATAAACCATCTGAAGTATCACAGTAACCATGCAAAGTACCACCGCAAAAAGTACTGCTTTTTCACCCAAGCCAACAAAAACTATATTCGTGCTCGTTTTTGTTATGCAGGAGATACCTTCAGTGATGTGGTTGGGAGTCCATTCTACGTTGCACCAGAAGTACTGAACAAGCTTTATGGCCCAGAAGCTGATGTTTGGAGTGTGGGTGTTATATTGTACATCTTACTTAGTGGAGTTCCTCCTTTTTGGGCAGGTAAATTAAGGCCTGAAATGCAGTGCAAGCTTCAGGATTGCAGCAACTGCAAGTTTTTCAGTGTTCTGGTTGGCTTATAGAAGTACTTCTGACAGAAGCTTTTCTGCTTGTGTATTTTCAGAAACTGATGCAGGAATATTCAGGCAGATACTGCAAGGAAAGATCGATTTTGAGACACTACCATGGCCAAGCATCTCTGGGGGTGCTAAAGATTTAATAAGAAAGATGCTTGTCAAAGATCCCAAGAAAAGACTGACAGCATATCAAGTGCTTAGTAAGACTTGACATCTCACTTTCCTTCCGGGCTTGCCCTGTCAATTTCCTCTTCCTACGATTTGTTAACAAATCTTTCATGGCAAGGGCATCTGAATAATAAAGGTTTTTTTAACAGGTCATCCATGGATTGTCGATGACACAAATGTACCTGACAAGCCTCTTGATTCAGCTGTTTTATCGCGCCTCAAGCAGTTTTCCGCCATGAACAAGATTAAGAAGATGGCCTGTCGAGTAAAGATTAATTTGTACCATTTCAAGATGCATAATATGAGACTCTAGGCCGAAAAATAAGTACCGGTTTGCATTTGAGGATTTAGGGAGTTAGTTCAAATTTGAAGTGTAATAAAGTGTCATAGTCTCGCAAATCCTACATATCACTGCTAAACACAGACTACATATTATAATTACAAGAACAAACCCAATGCTAGGAGTAAAATAAGAACATAAAATAAGTCAATTCTATGCAAGCACTACTATTAGCATGATCTTCCAGTTGATAAACTACATTTCTTTTGCAGGTCATAGCTGAGAGACTTTCTGAAGAAGAAATTGGTGGTTTGAAGGAGCTATTCAGAAAGATAGACAAGGACCAAAGTGGAAGTATAACATTTGATGAGTTGAGAAATGGCCTGCGACGGGTTGATTCAAAGATAAAGGAATCTGAAATTGAGGATCTCATGCATGCAGTAAGAGAAGTCGTCCTAATAAGCAAGCATGAACAATACTGATGATTCTATCTTAAAATTCTAACTCAAGGATGCTTTACCTGTTGGTAGGCCGATGTGGATGAAAATGGAACCATAGACTATGGAGAATTCGTAGCTGCTACCCTGCACTTAAACAAATTGGAGAGAGAGGAGAACTTGGCATCTGCATTTGCGTATTTTGACAAAGATGGCAGCGGCTATATAACCATTGACGAGCTCCAGCTAGCCTGCAAAGAACTCGGACTCAGTGATCACCACCTGGACGAAATGATCAAGGAGGTCGACCAAGATCATGTAAGTACTTTTCAAATGATGAACAATATTTTCATACTTTTTTCTAAATCAGATAAGCGCTAGCTAAGTTCAAAGTACAACTACAATAAAATTCCATAAAGATCAATCAAGATAGATAAAGGCTATCAAAGTTCAAAATACAACTAATATAAGCTCCCATAAGGGTCAATCAGGACAAAGTAAAACTGAATTAAATTTTAATAAGTGTCAATAATTTCAAGTAGGGATTAAAGAGTTTTGCGATAAGAACCTAACCCAGAAAAAAAAAATACTCTAGAAAATATTATAGGGTGCACAAATATTTACGTCCTCAGATAGTTTTCTTATAGTCTTAATATGTGAATGTTATGTTTCAGGATGGTCAAATAGATTATGGAGAATTTGTTACCATGATGAGAAAGGGAAACAGAGGTGGCGGAAGGAGAACAATGAGAAGCATTATAAATTGGGAGGATGCAGTTGAATCTCTGGAGATGTCCTCTATAGAAGCTAAATGCCATTAGAATTTTCTAATTAATCTTTTCATTTAAGAATATTGACAAAAACTAGCTCAAGAGCCGTTCAATCTACTGAAGATCTGATTTTTGCAGTTTGTTACTTATATATTACCCATTTTTATTGCTGTACTGAACCAGATAAGATATGGAATCTGAAAGCCTCTTTGTGATACTTCCATTTAAACAACAGCAACAGTTTGAATTCTGAACTCTGAACCATTGATTGCTTAGATACACAAAACTATTGCACGAAAAACTGAAAAAGAAACTCAAACAGAATCGAAAATGAATGTAAACTTCACATACATATATTTGTCACGTCAATCTTACACAGTATAAACAGACAAGCATTTCTGGGCATCATACTGAATAATCTTAAATATAAATACCGTACACAATTGATATTTGTTTCGGTTACAGTGTAATAAGAAACTAATGAACCTAGAACACTACTTTTGAACGCAATTCTAGAGTTTGCTGGATATTGGAAGGTACTTGGTGTGACGTCCCTGAGCTATGATCTTTCCACTTCCTTTCTTCCTGAATTCTACACTAACTACCGCAATGGACTTCCCAACACGTAGAGCCTTAGCTTCAATGTCAATCTCCTCCTGTACAATCAAACTTGTACGGTGATGATTTAGTGTACAATCAAAACACTAATATTATGCTCCTATACCAAGATTGTTTCACCAAGATATTGTAATCATATAAAAGACTATTGAAGACATATAAACAAAAACTAACAACCAGACTCTATTTCTTCACCTGAATCCCTCTAAACTTTTCGGAACTGGAGTCTCTGAATCAGAATAAACTTATGCTGAAACAATTTGCTATTTTAAAAAACATATTATGACTTTATTTCTACTTCAAAGAGCAATTTTCTTGACTTATTTTCATTTCTTATAAGCTAAATTCAATTCTAAAAGATTTAATTTTATTCAAAAAAATTTAGTTTATTTGAATTTGCGTGGACGACCATACAGAATCCGTTTAGTTCTAACAAGTTTTGCTCAAAAAATTTACTCTCGCATTTTTTTTACTGGTCAAGTCATAAAAAGATAGGTTCAATCAAGTTCTAATCCATTCTAAAAAAATTAAGTTAATCTTGACTCTAAACTAATAAATTGGCTATGCTAATCATACAAAGCAGCAATGTAAGTATGCAACATTTTTGGGACAATCAATGATAAATAATCCTTACATTTTATAAAATCACCAAATGAATTCATCCATAGCATTATAAGTATGCACCAAACATCCAAAATATTGAAAAGCAAAACAATTTCATCAACAATACAAAACCAACAAAAATTCTTTAATTTCCCAGAAATTCCAAAATTCAGAGATTACATACATTGGCTAATGCAGCATCAAGATAAGAGACGTTAATCTCAACAGAAACACCAGTAGACGGAGCTCCAACAGTGAAGATAACAGCCGATCCAATCAAATCCACCAATGCCGCGATTGCACCTCCGTGCAACGTATTAGCAGTGTTCTACATTTCACTCTCAAAATTCCGGAAATCAAAATGGAATCATAGACCCTAATTTCAAAATTAAATATCGAAAAACCGAATTCCAAAATTAAATTAAAAAATCTAATTTCAAAATTAAATCATAGACTCAATTAAATTTGAAGGATAAACCCTGATTGCAAAATTAGATTATAAACCCTGATTTGAAACCTAAATTATAAACCTAATTTCAAAATTAAACTGTAAAGAAGAATTTCAAAATTAAATCATAAACCATAATTTCAAAACTAGTCAGAAACGAGAAAAGAAAAGCACATACCAGAAGACGTGGAGGGACATTAAAGGAGCAGAGAACACGACCAGATTCGATGTGATCAATATGAACGCCATGGATGATGAAAGGATCGAAGAATCTTAATGGAAGTTCGTGGATTTTAGTGGGTTCGCCATCTTTAGCGGGTTTTTCCAAGTACTTCTTTATCGTCTCAAACTCCATTTTCGTCTGACAATTTTTTATTTGATTACCCGCTCACTCCTGTCCAGGAAGAAGTTTGAGATTTGTTAGTTTGCAACCAGAGCTCCTTGACATTCCGGGACGGGTCAAAGTCTTATCAGAACATGCTGGGCCCGGTTACTGCCAAATATTAACGGGCTGGGATAGGCCGGGCCGATCAAAGCCTATTTGACCAGAGCTCAGTCCGTTAAGAATTTATTTAATCATAATAACAATAACAATAACAATAACAATACTCAATAAAGAAAGATTACTAAGACTAAGTTTACAATGAAAATTAAATCAACCAACATAACAAATCAAGTACAATAAATCAGTTTATAGAGTGTTATAAGCTTTCAAGTGATATATCAATAAGAGTAATCAGTTTACAGAAAAATAAACATTGTCAATTAACATGCCGCAATTTATGACTACCGTCTTCAAATCCATTAAAAAATTGATGCTTTTTAGATAACATAGTTCAATAATTTCCGGAAGCTATAGTTGATGCTTCCCTAACTCTCTAAATGAATCTTTCTATTGAAAGAATTATCATACAAATTACGAATTGAAAAACCGACAATATGCAAAATAAAAAAAAAAAAAAAAAAAAGAGGTTCGAAATCATAACTTGAAAGAAATACGAAAAGCATACCTTCAATGAGATGAATATGAATTCATAATATCCTTCAAAGTCTCGATTAATCGATTGAAATTCGCAAAAGGTGAAAAGTGGGTTTTGCAATATTAGGGTTCTTGGTAGAAAAATTTTGGGTGAAAAATCAAAAACTCTAAAATTAATTTGGTTGAGGACAATAAGCAGAAAAATGGTTAGGAGGAAAAGTAATAAATAAGTAGTATGTGGAAGACTAAATGAGTAAATGGCAGTGTATATGATTAAATTTTTGTATTATAGATTGTTATGTCCCTTATAGGACCCAACCCTTCAATGACCCTTTTAAGACCCTTTATAGTTAAGCCCAATATTAACCCGACCTATTAATGACATGTCTCGTTCATGACTGTTAAAATTGACTCGACCCTTGACCCATTGGGTCGATCCGCCCCGTTGAACACCTCTATTTGCAACATAGCCAACCATCAAATAAAAAATAGTCAGTATCCTAACGAGCATGAAGAATTTAAGAACGCAGATTTAGGGTTTATGAATATTGTTTTTCTTGATCATTTTGAGTAATACAGCCCTTAATTTATACAGGAATTCTGAGAAGCTAAGAAAGGAAATAAGAATAATGATATAATCCTATACATTAATTAAGGAAATAAGAATTGAAAATATTATACATTCCTACACTCCCCCTCAAGTTAGATCGTAGGGTCATAAACGCCTAACTTGCACAGAATGGTGTTGAAAGCTTCTGATGATACAGCTTTAGTGAGAATATCAGCTAGTTGATCTTTCAATCTGATGAAAGGTAGGCTGATGATCTTCTTTTCCAGTTTTTCTTTGATGAAGTGTCTGTCAATCTAAACATGCTTTGTCCGGTCATGCTGGACTGGTTTTTCAGATATGTTGATAGCTGCTTTGTTACATGCTTCTTTCTGCTAGCAGTTTAGTTCATCTAACAACTTTCAAATCCAGAGGATTTCTGTGTTCCCTTTTGCTATTCCTCAGCATTCCGCTCCAGCACTAGATAAGGCTACCACCTTCTACTTCTTACTCTTCCAAGTAACCAAGTTACCACCTACTAGAGTAAAGTACCCTGAGGTTAACTTTCTATCATCTCGATCTCCAGCCCAAAATGCATCAGTACAGGCCACAAGATCTAGGTGCTGATTTCTTCTAAAGAGAATTCCCCTACTACTGGTTCCTTTTAAGTACCTTAAGATTCTCATCACTACTTCCATGTGTTGCACTTGAGGGAGATGCATATACCTACTTACGACACTCATAGCATAAGTAATGTCTGGCCTTGTATGTGGTACATAGATCAGTTTCCCTACCATTCTTCGATATTGGTCTTGAGTTTTCATTTCAGCTCCTTCAATAAATTAAAGTCCATGATTAGTCACTATAGGTGTCTTTGCTGGTTTGCAATCTTTCATCCCTGTTTCAGCCAAGAGATCAAGAATATTCTTTCTCTGATTGATAAAGATCCATGTCTTCGATCTTAGGACTTTTATCCCTAGGAAGTACTTCAAATTCCCTAAATCTTTTATCTTGAATTCAAGGAATAATTGTCTTTTGAGCTCACTAATCTCCTTTGCATCATTTCCTCTATTGACCATATCATTGACAAAAATAACTAGACATGTGATTCAACCATCTTTTTTCTTAAGGAACAGGGTATGATCAAAATTACTCTATTTGTTTCTAAACTTTCTCATAGCTGCAGTAAATCTTTTAAACCATACTCTAGGAGATTGTTTTAGACCATATAATGCTTTCCTTAGTCTATGCCCTTCTCCTTGATTGTGTATTCATGTGAGAATCTGGGTGATGCTTGCATATAAACCTCCTCTTCAATTTCTTCATACAAGAAATCATTTTTTACATCAAACTAGTATAGCGGCCAATCTTTGTTTGCTGCTATAGAGAAAAGAACTCGGATGCTATCGGATAACGGGCTTGTGGCACGTCGTTAATACTAAAAGCCTTGGCTATGCAAACAATATTTATAATCACCCTAATACTACTACAACGAGTGTAATGGTATGTCGGGGGTCTAACCACAAGGACAAGGGATGCTAGACTAAAGACTTGATGTGGGAAATTTATATGGAAGGTTGGTTGGTGGATGAACTAGACTAATGACAAGAATGAAAAGCGCAACTAAACAATGAAAGACTAGCGGGGAATAGACTAGGTCCACCCTAGGAAGATCTATTGAGAATAAAGATAAGATAGGTCAAGGGAGATCGAACGATAATCAATCAAGACACTGTAGATGGCGAGAGAAAGTTTGTGACCCTATAAGCCACACTAACAACCTATAATCGCCCTAAGCCTCCTAAGGAGTGGTAGGACAAGATTTGAATCGAATATCTATCAAGAGTCATCATCAACCTCAACCTTAATCCTAAACTTTGAAGACAAGACTAAACTTAAGGTTTCTCTAATCTAAAACCCCTAAAGAAACTACTCGATCAAACATATTAAAACCAAAAGCAATCAACATAGAAAGCAATAAATCTATTCTAGAAAGCATGAATGAAATGAAAGGCAAGAAAGCAATAAAGATAACATTAAATGAATTGAAGAACAAGAAAGCATTAAATCTATACTAAGAAAGCATTAAAGGAAAGCATAAATAAACGCAAGAAAGACATGAAAGCAATAAATGAATGAAACTTACAATAATGAAGTGCTTGAATGAATAAGAAAGCAACATAAAACTAATCTAGGGTTTTAAACTAAGAGGAAAAAGGAGAGAAAATATGAGCAAAATATGAATGAATAGAGTCAGATAAACCAACAACCACTATACTAACCAAAATGCCCCCGTCATAATGCAATACACACCAACACCACCATCACTTAGCTATCCTCTAGGTCAAGAGAGAGAACATTTGGCTCATGTGGAGTCAAATAGTGTGGCTACAAAAGAAAAGGTAAAGGCAACAACTTGGCTTAACCAAAGGTCAATTCAATGTCCATGGTTGGCTATTTGGCTATGTAGTTTAAATCTAACAAACATGTTATCATCCCCGGCCCTTGGAAAAGCAAACTATGCTGGAGGAGAAAAGACACAATACTTAAACTCCCTAAATAGCACTTAAAAGCATGAAACTCACAAAAGAGTCCAAGAAGACTCAATCCTGACCGGCTAGTCGAAATGTGCCTCAATAGGTAGTCATCCAAGCCACCAACCAAGCAAACCCAGATCCCCCAAGTTAGGTGGAAAATAATCAGTTACTTGGTCCCAAAACAGGCATAGGGCTAGGAAAATATGAGTATGCATAAGACCACGAATGTATACACCAGAAGCTTGCATGCTAATTTCACAACTCAAAACATTTTCATTGAACCCAAAAAAACAAAGCATGAATATGCAATATATATACAGTATGCTATGAATGCAAGGTGAACATGCAAAATATATACAAAATAACACATTCCATGCACTAACCTAGAACTATATGACACTAATTGCACAAACAAATGGGTAATGGTGACAATAGTGTTGACCAACTTTCCCCCAAGCCAAGCCTTTGCTAGTCCCTAGAAAAGAAGGAGAGAAAAGACAAAGATTAGTCGTTTAAAACAATGATCAACAAGATTATAACAATACCCAACACACACAAACATTAGCCAATAATAAAGAGGGAAGAAAGTCATACCATGGCTAGGAGGGCTTTCACACCTAGCATTACCCTTACCACCATCATAGTGATCAAACAACTCTCCGCTCCTTGGAAAAAGTGGAGGCAATAAGCACAAGGCCAGGGTGAAGCTATATTTTTAATTTTTGATGTATTGCTCTTTTGAGCCTTCTTTCTCCTCTTTCTCACCCTCCCGGGACCATTAGCATTGACCCTCTGAACTTCATCAAATCAATCATAAATAAATTTTGTGGAGGATCAACGCTAATGGTCGTTTGGATCTGCAAGTTATAACAAACAACACTACAAACCAAATGTGAGCATTGACTAACAAAAACGTAATGCAATAAAGAAAAACAAAAAATGAAACGAAAACAATATTTACAGTTGGGTTGCCTCCCAACCAGAGCTTCTTTAAGGTCATTAGCTAGACCTGACTCAATATATAGTGACTCAAATTCCGGAGGAGTTTGTCAAATTCACTACCCACAACAGCAGAAGTTAGGGAGTGGAAGAGAGAGAGAGAGAGAGAGAGAGAGAGAGAGAGAAGAAAGAAGAAAAGAACAAGCAAAACAAAGATTGACTTTTCATAACGAAATGAAATACCGAATGTAACATCTCGGAATAACTCGGATCGTACGAAAAGAGAAGATGACCTTTTAAAAACGAGTATATATCGTCTGAGTCAAACCAGGATGCTAGAATGCAGTTAAAAACGGATGTGAAATTAAGGGAAGCTTGCGGATCGAGTTCTATTAGTGTTATTATGAACTACTAGATATAAGAAATTCTTAGCAGCGGATAAGAACGAAAAATTAAATCTACTTATTACAACTTGAGAACGAAATCGCCTCATGAAACCAAATATTCTTTAAACTTTATTAGAAGTTCTTATCAAGACTTCTGTATCCTAACGATTTATTTCTCCAAGAGACAATCCTCACTCCCCAGACCTACAACTTAACTTACTGCTAGTCATTGCCCAGATAGGAAACAACATCATCGCAGGGTCGTTAAGACCAAAAGTACACGTCAGCTAACGTCGCATAACAAATAATTAATTACAACAAGAGAAAGACTTAATTCAATAACTGTCAATTCGCAGAAAAGTACGCTTCGATCATGCTAATAAAGAATAATTATTTTCATATAAAGGTTAGTCAGCCATACTGCTGTACTATCCAGCCATACTGCCGGTACAACTCCAATCTCCATAGGTGAGACATTACATTAGGGGAAGCTAACCCCTAAGCAAGTCTCTACCATAGACACTCGCCTTACTTCGGTGCCTATGGTTAAGTATGCATACCCCCGCGGTGGCTCATAATGCCCCCATATACCGCGAGTAATTCATTTCCACCAATTGACGTCATACTACGTCCACTTTAAGGTTAGTGAGGTCATACTACCTCTGCTTATCAAAACAATATATCAAAATTATTTATTCGAAAAGATAACATTATTCATACTATATATCCATACTTTACTTTTGTATACCATTATTATATGATACATCGGTCTAAATGTGAACTTCGCTGCGTGTACATACCTTAAGCAAGATAACCAACTCTCAAGCGCCTTTATCAATTCCCGGTCACGAATCGACTTCCTACAAGGTTCAATCGTATTCGGGAAATAAGCACACATACACATTTTCCTCAAATCATCCATAACACACATACACAATTACACCCACACCTAAAATACCACACACATCATGAACATCCATCACATACTATAACATGGTAAACACACAAAACAGGACAACATACATAATCTGTCCAGAAACACAACTTAAAACTGTCAAACTGAAAATCCGACTTCATCGTTGCGTCCGGAAGGCGTCAAAACCCCCGGGTACCAATTTCTATAATTTATAACATAGTATAAGTATTTTTAACCTAATTTCAAAGCCAAAAATGTTCCAAAAACACATTTTTTTCACCATTTTCAAAACCTACGGGATTTTGTCATTTCAATTTTTTTTTTTTATCACAAAAATATAAATTTCAATGCTTTATTTCCTATTAAATCTAAACAACAATATTTACATAATTTTCATGACCATCTACGAAATTAATTTTAATTAATTTTTTTTTCTCAAAAATAATTCTTTTTACACAAATGTACACACACACACATCATATATATACATATATATTTCTCTACCAACATTATAAATTCCTCCTATTAATCAATAAAAATAAATTTCTAACACCACATACTTTTTTTTTCTATGAGCATCCATTTTTTTTTTATATATATATGTACTTTACAATCATCCATCAAACAAATCCTTCACACACATATAAACATATCTAAAACCCTAAAACCCATACATTAATTTAGATAGAAAAGTTCATCACACTTTCATACATGAATTTTAAATCATAAACTAATCATAAATTATAAAATAACACACATAAAAATCATAGAAATTTAAATTAATCACTTAAAAATAAAATTAGATTAAGAATTTACTCACAATTGCACAAGAACAAAACACCAATTGATGAACCAAAAATGATGATGCTAGGCGTGAGGAATAGAGGGAGTTTGAGTGGGTTTTTCTTGCAAAAAAAATGTTTTTGAAATGAAAGGATACAAGGTAAGAAAGCAATTAAGGAAAAATATGAGATTTTATTATGTGATAATTGCCTTAACCTTTCAATTACCTAAATGGAAGTTACAAAATCCTCCCAAAGATCCCATATGGCCGGCCACCCTTGCAATTTCCCTCTTTTTTTTTCTTTTTTAAAAATTAAAGATAGGTTAAGGAAAAAAAAGGTTTGGCTTAAAATGGTTTTAATTGCCTTAAAGAGTTGAAATGTCATGGTCTAACCCAATAACAAAAAAAATATATACTCTTCTAAAAAGAATAATAATAATAATATTACTAGTAAATCATTTAATATAATCGGAAAAATATCGGGGTGTTACACCGAAGGAAAAGCGAACAAAGGGAGGGGGAGGGACGCAACTGGCAAGATATCACAAGCATCAAGATGAACATGGTGGAGGGTAATAGGGAGCAGCTCACAATGACTAAAAGGTGTAGGGTGAGACTCAACAGAAGACACAGTGAGGGTGTGTACTTGAGACTCCTCAATCTAGGGCATGTCTACCTCTAAGTCATTGGGTTCACTAGCCGGATGATCATGCACATATGTGAGGGGTTCATAAATGTGAGGTATATAAAACACCTCAACAAGAACCTCACAGGTGGGTGGTGCATTAACACAAGGAACGAGAGAGAAAACTTCTCCCAATCGTATATATTATCATAAAACTCATCCTTAAGTAGATCATCAAGAGATGGGGGGGAGTAAGCAACGGAGCAAGGGAGTCCTTGGTCATGGTCTAGCACCAAAGACACAAGGTGGTCATGGGTACCTAGGTTCTCCTAAAAAGCCCTTTTCAACTGGTTAACACTCCATATTCTCTCCAACTCATTCGCTATTGGTGTATCACTATAAATGAAATCGGTAAAGGGGTAGGCTAGTGGAACCTTAAGGGGAGAAAAACCGAGATATTCTTTCTTAAAGTTATCCTTGGCCAACCATTTAAAGAAATTCAAACAAAGCATCAAGGTTTGTTCAAGGAATGCATTAAATTTAACATCATCCACTAATTCCCTAGTTTCGCTATTTAAACCCTTATAAAGGTCAAGGCAAATTTTCCATTGTTCAACACTATGCTTATAAGGGAGAAAATCCTCATATCTAACAAAGAATCTCCAAATAGAGTCATGCTTGTATTGATATAAGGGATGGCAAGCCATGAAGAAAAATAAAAATTTTAAAAACAAAAGATATTCACAAACCACGCCAAAACTAAAATCTAAACAAACCACCTTGTTTCCAACAACAACGCCATTTTGATAACGGGCTTTTCGCACGTCGTTAATACTAAAAGCCTTGGATATGCAAACAATATTTATAATCACCCTAATACTACTACAATGAGTGTAATTGTAAGTCGGGGGTCGAACGACAAGGACAAGGGATGCTAGACTAAAGACATGATGTGGAAAAGTTCTATGGAAAGTTGGTTGGTGGATGAACTAGACTAATGACAAGAATGAAGAGCGCAACTAAAGAATGAAAGACTAGCGGGGAATATACTAGGTCCACCCTAGGAAGATCTATTGAGAATAAATATAAGCTAGGTTAATGGAGATCGAACGACAATCAATCAAGACACTCTAGATAGCGAGAGGAAGTTTGTGACTCTTTAAGCCACACAAAAAACCTATAATCGCCCTATGTCTCCTAAGGAGTGGCAGGACACGATTCGAATCGATTATCTATCAAGAGTCATCATCTACCTCAACCTTAATCCTAAATATTGAAGACAAGACCAAACCTAAGGTTTCTCCAATCTAAAACCCCTAAAGAAACTACTCAAACATATTAAAACCAAAAACAATAAACACAGAAAGCAATAAATTTATTCTAGAAAGCATGAATAAAATGAAAGGCAAGAAAGCAATAAAGATAGCATTAAATGAATTGAAGAACAAGAAAGCATTTAATCTAAACTAAGAAAGCATTAAAGGAAAGTATAAATAATAGCAAGAAAGATATGAAAGCAATAAATGAATGAAACTTACAGTAATGAAGTGCTTGAATGAAGAAGAAAGCAACATAAAACTAATTTCAGGTTTTAAACTAAGAAAACAAGTAAAGGAATGATGTTCTAGAGTGAGGCACAAAGGCACCCACACTAGGCATAGGGTTCATTCAGATACAAGGGGGTATTTATAAGCCCGAGAACAAAACGGGTAAAAGTCCTAAAAACCCTCGAAGTTTAGCTCGCGAAGAAATAGAAATACGCTGTCTGGAGGGGCCATTCGCTCGAATTGCAAGTCCATTCGCCCGAATGGGGCTCCATTCGTGGCTTGCAGCGAGTTTGAGCAGGTTTTCTTGAAGTTCAATGTCCATTCGCCCGAATTAGACTTTCATTCGTCTGAATTAGACTTTTAATCACCCGAATCTTACACCATTCGACCGAATGGTGATGGGATTCGGTCAAATCCTTGCTTTCTTTGGCCCAATCGAATCTTCGAAGTGTTAGATGGCTTCTGGACTTTGCGGGGACTTTGAGTAGGGCTTGGAAAGCATGCCGTGGAGACATAGAACAATGTAAAATCATGCGTAAAGTGTGTAAAAATCATTCTAAATCACAAGACTCGACACTACAATAAGGAGATAAATGTGCTCTAAAACGAGCGCATCTGTGTTGATTTTGGCTACTAGAGAAAAGGTTTCAGAATAATCCATTCCATAGGTTTGAGTATAGCCTTTAGCAAAAAAACGAGCTTAGTATCTTTTAATGGTTCCATCTGCATGATATTTAACCGAAAACACCCATTTGCACCCTACTATCTTCTTTCCCTTTAGAAAAGTGCACAGTTCCTATGTTTCATTCTTCTTAAGAGTTGAGATTTCTTCTTCCATGGCTTTCTTCCATTTTGGATCACGGAGAGCCTCTTATGTGGTTTTCGGTAGAACACTAGAGTAGAGAAAGGCATTGAAGGCAATCGTTGTCTAAGATAACTAGTCACTGTTCATTTGCTTAATGGGACACCAGGATCTCTGAGATTCAAACTCCGATCATATCTATTTGGAGGGACACCCCGTGCACTCCGTGGGGGTAACTCATATCTCCTGGGAACATTATCACTAGGCACATTATTGTTAGCATCATCAATTGAAGGATCAGTTATTTCCTCTTGTTTACTAGGATACTCAAGGACTGGAGTGGACTGAGGAGATGGTGGAACTGTAGTTTCAGTGAAAATATCTATAGTGATACCTACTTGCTCTGTTGGGTCTCGACCATTTGCCAAAGGATAGATAAGCCTGCTTAGTTCATCACTAACACTCTCCTCCTGTCTAGGCTGGGTGAAAGAGTAAGAATGTTCAAAGAAGTCACGATCCATGGTTGTGTATAATTTGTTCAGAGGGGGGTCATAGCAATGGTAATCCTTCTGAATCACACCATACCCAAGAAAGATACACTTAGCAGGTCGAGGTCTAATTTGGACCTATCTCGTTTCGGAAGGTGAACATAAACCACACACCCAAAAATACGAGAAGAAAGAGAGTGAGAAGAAGGGATCGTACAAAAGGTTCCTAAAGTAGGAAGAGAGGTTCGAAACTGAAGAGATTTGGTGGGTAGGCGATTAGTTAGATAATTGGAAGTAGCAATAGCCTCAGACCAGTATTAAGCAAGGACATAAGATTAAAATATAAGGGCACGTGATATCTAAAGTAAGGTTCGGTTCTTTCTTTTGGGAACCCCATTTTGTTGTGGAGTGTCAGGAAAAGTTGTTTGATGAAGCATGCCATGTTCATGGAAAAACAATAATAATAATAATAATAATAATAATAATAATAATAATAATAATAATAATAATAATAACAATAATAAGGGATATTATCAATGGTACCCCTGTACTATAGCAAAATATCAATGGTACCCCAATTAATTTCAATGGTACCCCCCAAGTATATGCTAATTACAACCGTGACACTATTAATGATTTTTCCGTTAAATGTCCGTTAAATTTTGAATTTAACCTAACCGTGTTTAGTTTCTTCTTCTTCCCTCTTCCCTTTCCTCTTCCTGCTCTCCTTCCATAGCTGCTTCATCTCAAGCTCGACAATGATCAATTCGTATATGCAGAAAGAGCGAATTGATTTTTTGTCGCCGGAGAAAACATTGTTGACGGCATGAATTAAATTTAGACAGAAATAAAAGCTTAAAAAAGGCTGAACCAGGAGAAGGAGAAACACAATGATGTTCCAAAAGAGAAACACCAATTATTGCGGTCAAAGCTTCACCAAATTCATTCAACTTCTTCTTTAAAGGAGTAACCTCCTCGTTTTCTGCAGCTTCTTGAATCTGCGAGTGTACTTTACCAATCTCAGTATTCATCCCTGTATGTGTAACCAAACAAATACAGTGCTGAATTTTGTGTAAATCAATCCCTATAATTGCTTATAAATCCCCTGTAAATCAATCAAATTCAATATAATTAATCAGGACAAGATCTAACACTTTAAACATTTAGTTAAATA
Source organism: Amaranthus tricolor (assembly GCF_026212465.1). Lineage (NCBI taxonomy): Eukaryota > Viridiplantae > Streptophyta > Magnoliopsida > Caryophyllales > Amaranthaceae > Amaranthus > Amaranthus tricolor. The sequence continues at coordinate 7,593,349 of NC_080053.1, read as the reverse complement.
GAAAAAATACAAATTACCCGAAAGCGATAATTCAAATAAAAATTTTAAAAAAATTAATGAAAATGAGAAAATAACAAAATAATTATCATAATTCATGATTAAGAAATGTGGTGTAAGAAATTACCAGAAGAAAATAACAAAATCCAGATAATGCTGAATTTTGTGTAGAAATGTCCTCGCTCAAATTTTTCTAAAAAGGATGGCAATGGAGATTCGATTTTACTTTTCTATCTCTTCATTTTCACTTTCATTTTCTTTCTTAAAGAAATTTTATTCTTCGTTAAAAGGATTTTAATTTACATAAATAACCCTTAACGGATTTGCGGATATATTTTTCCGGGTTGTCGGGTTGACCATTGTCGGGCTTGAGATGAAGCAGCCATGGAAGTTGAGCAGGAAGAGGAAAGGGAAAAGGGCAGAAGAAGAAACTAATCATAGTTAGGTTAAATTCAAAATTTAACGGGTATTTAACGGAAAAATCATTAATATTGTCACGGTTGTAATTAACATATACTTGGGGGGTACCATTGAAATTAACTGGAGTACCATTGATATTTTGCTATAGTTTAAGGATACCATTGATAATATCCCTAATAATAATAATAATAATAATAATAATAATAATAATAATAATAATAATAACAACAACAACAACAACAACAACAACAACAACAACAACAACAATAATAATAATAATACCTTAACTACTATTATTTATCATTAATAAAAAAATTACAATAACAAACTTAATGAAACCAAATCAAATCAGATCAGACCAGATCAGATAAGACCAGACTAGATCAGACTAGACTAGACCAGATCAGATCAAAATGATTCAGAAAAGATCAGACTGAATCAGACCAGATCAGAACAGATTAAATCAAATCAGATCAAACCTTAGTAAATTCATATCAGATCCAATCAGATGAGACGAAGAAAATAGGCCCTAAGTCTGCATTTAAACATCATAAGTAATCTCTTTAAGAATACAAGTAATCAAACACAACCTTAAAATGACTACTAAAACGCAGTAGGTTATCTCTTTAACTATGTCAGTTAGGGTGTTCAAAAATATCCGGTTTCGAAAACCCGATCCGAAAAACCCGCTTTCCGATTTTTAAAACCGGGTAAATTACCCGGTTTTCCGAATTCGGATATTTCGGGTCGGGTACCCGGTTTTATAACCGGGTATTCGGGTCGGCTACGGATCGCGAATTTTGAAAAACCGAGTACCCGGTATCCGGTTTGAGTTTTTTTTTTTTTTTTATTTTTTTAAATGTCAAAAATGAAATTGAAAGATACACTAATCATTAGGCAAAAATCAACACTATACTCATAAACTTAATAAAATTCTAATTAGAAACTAGGAAAATTACTTAGAGTAAAGATGAGAAGCTTACAATAAGGAAACTAGAAATGGAGTGGTGGTGGCGTAGGAGGGCCAAGGCACTGCGGTGGCGTAGGTAGCGGTGCAGGCAGCCGTAGCTGCTGTTGGAGTGTACGAAACAGCAGAAGTTGATGTTTAGGGGGGAGAAATCGCAGCTGCTGCTGCTTCCAGGAGGGAGGAGGAAGGTGCGTCGGCTACTGCTAGTGGGAGTGAGGGCTGTCGGCTACTGTCCTGGTTGCTGTGGCGGCTCACAGAGAGGTGAGGGAAGAGAAGAGGAGAGGGAAGGAACGAAGGAGATGGCAGCCGTGGGTTTTTGCAATGTGACGGAAGGGTTCTTGCAATGTGGAGGAACTAATTAAATCTCCAAAAATTATTTAAAAAAAATTAAATTATTTTATAAAATATAATTATAAAGTTAAGTATTTTAATATTATTTGAATTACATATTAAAAAAAATGTTAAAAGAAATAAGAAAAAAAATTACAAAACCGGGTATCTGGTTTTCGACCCGGTTTAAACCGGGTATCCGGATTCCGGGTACCCGATTAGTAGGTTATTATTTTTAGAAAATTTACAATAAATACAAAATCAATTTTTAGAATAACAATGGAAAAAAATCAGTGGTATACAGCGTACCATTTCAACAACATTAATTAATTAAAATAATTTGAAAAAATAAACCGGAAAAAGCGGTTGTATAATATTTTTATTTAAAAACAAATATGAGTGGCGCACCATCATCTTTCTCTTTCTTCCTTGTTTGTCTTTACCCTCATCTAATCTTATATTCATTCTCCGTTAATCAACGGTCTTCACTCTTCAGATCTCTTTAACTTGCTTTTTGTTTGTCTTTCTCAGATCTATCTTCATATCTTTTCTTTCTTCCTAAATTCTTATTTTAATCCTTTACTATGGCAAACATTAATTTTTTCTTTTTTTAATATCCGGATACCCAGTTGAAGATCTTTGGCTGTAGATTCGTGGACTGTCGAGTGTCGATGGCCCTAGAGTCGTGGACTGTCAACCTTACCCAGTTGAAGAAGGAGTGTGAAATATTACAGGAAAAAGAAGTGTTGAGGAATGGAGAGTTGGAGCCTTAGTTTCAAAAGTCTTGAGAAAGAAGAAGGGGAATACTACTCACAGAGTAGTGACGGCGCATGAGTACTATTAGAGTTAGATGGCTAACAATTAATGGCCCATTAGGTTTTCCAAGGAAGTTAAAAAAATTTTAAAAATCAGATATCAGGTATCCGGATTTTCGTAAAGAATGATCCATATCCGACTCGAATACACGGTATTTAAACCGGGTTCTCGGTTCGGATCATCCGAATTTTGTTAACCGGATAAATAACCCGGTATTTAAAACCGGATACTAGATAATTCATGTCGTGTTTTTCAAACTGGATATTTTTGAACACCCCTAATTTCCAAACTGGATAATTCAGGTCGTCTTGTAACTGCCGTTTGATTTCCTCCACGACTTTAATTCGTGGCTTGATTTCCTCCTGCAGTTATAGCTTCTTTTTCTTTAAATTGCTGGTTTTCGTGGTTTTTGATATTCAGAGAAAAACACTTTCTTCCTCTTCTTTTTTGTAATCTTCTGTTTTCCTAAAAACTGTTCTGAGCATATTGTGAGTTTCTAATCTCTCTTATTGAGTGCGCATTAAGAGAGATCGCTGTGTTAAATCTTAGAGGCAACGCCAATTCCGATTGCACCATAGTCAGGGCGAATTTTGCTTCTAGGACAGTATTCCTAACACGTCACAGCGTCTTATATACATTAAGTAAATTGACCCACATTTTATCTTGTTTTCTGATTTTACAGTACTTTTCAACTTACAATCACTTTAACATTATAAAATTAACACTTTAAGGCCACAATTAATTAATTAAAGGTCATCACATATAACATAAAAATAAGTATCAAGAAGCAGTAGGTCATCACATTACCTATTTAAGTCATTATTTTATCAACTTAGTCATCGCATGTAATCACATTAACGTCATTACATACAACCTTAAATGAGTAATTAGATGCAGTAGGTCATAATTTTAACTATGTAGATGGTCATTTAAACATCATAAGTCTTCACGATAAGGATACGATTAATCACTTTAAGGTTATCCCAACCTTAAAAGATTACTTAAAAGCAGTAGCTCATCATTTAAACTAAGTGAGTCATCATTTCAACATCATAAGTGATTACTTTAAGGTTAGTAATCATATCATATTTTTTTTGTCCTGTGCACAATACATCAGAATTCGAAACAGAGAGACTGTCTCAGCGAACGTAAACAAGTTTTAATCAAATTCCGGTTCTAAACAGTATGTATAATAACGTGAATATTAACATGTTTACAAATTAAAATACCTTCTTGTTGTTGATCTTTTTGTCCTGTGCACAATACATCGAATTTGAAACTATTTCATTACATTCTTCGTTTTGTGTTGATGATTCATTGGTAAACATATCATATTCTTGCATTAATTCTTTCATTAATTCATCCATTATGTTTGATAATGTTGAATTTGCTTCGCCAAATGCAAGTAATAAGTTGAATAAAAAAATTGTTTCCACAAAGTTTCAATGTTGAAGTAGATTGTTCTTTGAAGTTAATGGGTAGTTATCAGAAAATGTTCATCTCTACATCACTAGTAACTGCCAGAATGAATGAATAATGATGGTTGAATAAAAGAAACTGTTTTTTTTAGCTGGGTGTGTTGGTTTTCTCCAGAATTAATGCCAATTAATTAAAATTTAAGTTTATTTAAATTATTTTTAAATTATAGTTGTGGATTTTTTATATAGGCACATCTCACGGTGAGACGGTCTCATTATAAGACTTCCGGAATTTTCTATAACAAGTTATCCGTTCACCGGGTTTACTCTAGGAAAATACCCCTTAAAGTTGGGATTATTCATGGTTAATTAATAACTGGGATTATTATAAGCAAATCATGATTAAATTGGATTATTTTAGGTATTATTCCTATTAATTACTTATTTATTTATTTATTATTATTATTATTATTATTATTATTATTATTGTTATTATTATTATTATGAATATTATTATTATTATTATTATTATTATTATTATTATTATTATTATTTGGATGTGAAATAAAACATGAATGATTAAAGCTAGTTTCATTACCATAAATAACATGATACATTTCATAAAAATTAACACTACAAGTCATTCTCGTTATCATTGATCAATACCAACAATCAAATGAGACGCTAATACTACATCAACAAACCTTTTAATTCTATATCAATGAACTATTTAATTAACTAAAAACTTAAATTATTAGCTTTTTCTCGACTTTTTTAACCGATGTTTTTATTTAAAAGATATCATCCAGTTGTTTGATTGTAAGATATTTAGAAGAATAAGCCTTTATGATAATCTTTTAGAATTTACAATATTTGAGTAATTTATCAAGATGACTTTAATTTATGTCGAGCATAACGACATAGAAGAAAATGACAATGCCGTATATATGGGAAAGAAGACTTTATGCAGTTATTTAGTATATTAGACAGTTATTCATGTAAATATTTTCCTAAATTAGAATAGTGCACATGTATATGAAAGAAGAAGTTCTCCTTAATGAAAAATAAGAAACTGTAATCTTTCATAAACATAATTCCAATATTTTCAAATCTTCATGATATCAGAGCCTTAGGGTTTAGATCCGGGAAGGTCTCATCATCTACCGTATCTTACATGCAAATGGCCGATTTTTCAGAAGAACAAACACAAAATACCCTAATGTCCATGGAACAGTTGGAACAGATGTTTTAGATGTTTCAAAAACTCAACAAAACAAATAACCAAACAACAAACCCAACCTTTGTCAAAATTTCAAAGAAAATTACATATCATAATTACACAAAATGGTGCAAACTAATGCACGTAGCCATTGGAGGTCGAGGGCGGCTCAGCCACATCACTGCCGCCCCTCCACCACCATCAGACCCCAATTACGTTCAGTGGGAACAAAGAGATGTCATGGTCATATCATGGATAATTGAGAATATAGATGGAGAGATTGTCAATCAGTTCCTGGGCTATACGACAGCACAAAGTCTATGGCTAGGAATCGAAAGCCTTTTGAGATGTGGAAAGGATGAACTTCAAATCTTTGATCTTAGTTCCAAGGCAGTGACAATGAAACAAGATACTGACACTATAAAAGTTTATTATGGTAAACTTAACATGCTGTGGAAAGAGATTGACCGGCGAATGCCAAACCCAATGACATGCTCACAGGACATAACAGAGTTCAATAGATACATACAGAAACAGAGACTTTACCGATTCCTCACTGAGATTCATGATAGTCTTGACAAAGAAAGGAGAGAAATTCTCAACTGTGAACCCTTACCGACGGTGGAGACGGCCTATGCTACAGAGGGGAAATTGCACGCCGGAGGATTATGACCGGCCTCTCATCACTGGGAACAAATCCCTCAGAGATTGGATCAGGCTTGGCCACAAAAAACAAAACCTTCCAGAAAAGCCGAGAAGAAGATGACCGGAGAAAACTCCGATGTACCCACTGTGGTGGTTCAAGGCATACAAAGGAATGATGCTTCAAGATTGTGGGATACCCTGAGTGGTGGGACGATCTACAGAAACGGAGGACCGACACCAAGGCACCGGCAAGCCGGACCGGCGGCAAGGCCCACCTAACTACTGCCGACCAACCCGATACATCATGGAGCGATTCAGGTAAAGGAGGTGACTGGTACAAAGGGGAAGGACAAACAGTAGCTACAGAAGGAATGGACAACAATGGTGAAAAACAAAAAGAGGAGGAAGAGAGAGAAAGTCGAGCCGTCTGGGAGGGGGAGGGAGACATCAATACTCCCCCTATTTATAACCAAGCAACCCTACACCCAAAGCCCAAAACCCTTAAGCCCAAGCCATATTTAAAGCCTAAAATCCCCACAAGTCTCCTTAGCCATAAACGTAACTCTCAATGGATATTTGACTGCGGGGCAACGGATACAATGACCTTTGACCCCCGTGATTTTTTATTCACCCATCCTTCTAACCGAACCCACATCCAAACTGCCAATGAGGAATTTGTACTAGTTGACCAAGCTGGTCCAGTCAATATCTCCCCTTCTCTTCATCTTAAAAATTGCTTGTTCATTCCTAGCTTGTCTTATAAATTATTGTTGGTTAGTCAGTTAACCAAGGACTTAAACTGTACAGTGTTTTTTACCTCTGACCATTGTATTGTGCAGGATGCTCAGACGGGGACGACCATTAGGCGTGGTACTGAACGAGGTGGACTATACTATGTCGATGAAGTGATTCAAAATAGTGATGCAATGCTTGCTCAAGGATCTCCTGCTCACCAATTGAGGACTTGGCATCGTCGTTTAGGTCATCCTTTCTTAGGTTATCTCAAACGTCTTTTTCCTTCTCTTAAGAGTTGTACTACATCATTAGATTGTGAAACTTGTGTACTAGCTAAGAGTCATAAACATTCTTACTTTCCCAGTAATACTCGTGCTCTAAAACCATTTGATATCGTGCATTCTGATGTATGGGGCCCAGCTCCACATACTGACTTTCATGGTTTTTCATATTATGTGTTATTTATTAATGATTGTTCTAGAATGTATTGGGTTTATTTTTTGAAACACAAATCTGAGGTTTTTGATGTCTTTGTGAAATACTATAACATGATTGTCACTCAGTTCCATGCAACACCAAAAATCCTTCGCTCAGATAATGGTGGTGAATATATCGCTATTGCAATGAAACAATTTTTTCTTGATCATGGGCTTGTTCATCAAACCTCTTGTCCCGACACTCCGCAACAAAATGGGGTTGCTGAACGTAAAAACCGTACCCTTCTTGAGGTCGCCCGGGCTCTCATGTTTGACACTCATGTACCTATTCGTTTTTGGCTTGAGGCTATTGCTACTGCCACCTATCTCACAAACCGACTCCCTACTAAAATCCTCCAATTCAAGACTCCACTTGCCACCCTCAACACTTTTACTCATGTTCCTTCTTCTCACTCCCTTCCTCCTCGCATATTTGGGTGTGTTGTGTACGTCCACCTTCCATCTCGGGTTCGGACCAAATTTGAACCCCGGGCAGTCAAATGTGTATTCCTTGGGTATGGCACTACACAGAAGGGATATCGATGTTATGAACCTGTCCATAACAAAATTTACACCACCATGGATTGTGACTTCTTTGAACACTATATCTACTACACCCAGCCTCGATCTCAGGGGGAGAGTGTGAGTACAGATCTCAGCTGGTTGATTCATCCCTTGGCTAACAGTCGAGCTCCCAAAAAACAAGTAGGCACTACCACTAATATTGCCACTGACATGGTTACTGAATCACCTCCTCAGACTACTACTCCAGTCCCTGAGCATCCGGCCGAACAAGAGGTAACATCAAGTAATCCTGCTCTTCTCATTGATATATCAACTGATTGTATTGTACCAAGTAGTGTTGTTGTCCCCAGGAAATATAATTTTCCCCCTCGCAGTACTAGAGGAATGCCTCTGAAGCGGTATGATCCTGAGTATGAATTCCAGAGATCCCGATATCCTATGTGTAGACTGGATGATGAACAACTATCACAAACAGTTGTTGCCTTCAATGCATCTCTCTATTTCAGTACTATTCCGAAAACCACTGAAGAAGCTCTCCAAGAACCAAAATGGAAGCAAGCTATGGATGAAGAGATCATGGCTCTCCAGAAAAACGGAACGTGGGAGAAGTGTAGATTACCAGGTGATAAGAAGACAGTTGGCTGTAGATGGGTTTTTTCAGTCAAGTACCATGCCGATGGAACCATTGAGAGGTATAAAGCACGACTGGTTGCTAAAGGGTACACACAGACTTATGGGGTAGACTATTCTGAAACATTCTCTCCTGTGGCTAAAATCGATACCGTTCGAGTTCTCTTCTCAGTAGTAGCAAATAAAGATTGACCTCTGTTTCAATTCGATGTAAAAAATGCCTTCTTACATGGAGAGATTGAAGAAGAGGTATACATGAAGCCACCACCCAGATACTCAGATAAGTATAGTCAAGGAGAGGGGTGTAGACTTAAAAGGGCACTATATGGCTTGAAGCAATCCCCTAGGGCGTGGTTTGGGAGGTTCACTACAGCGACGAAGAGATTTGGCTATAAACAGAGCAACTCAGACCATACTCTGTTTCTCAAGAAGAGTGAAAATAAAATTACATGCCTCGTGATCTACTTTGATGATATGGTGATTATTGGAAACGACTCTAAGGAAATTGATCGACTCAGGAGCAAATTATTCCAAGAGTTTGAGATGAAGGATTTGAGACAACTGAAATACTTTCTTGGGATAGAAGTTCTACGTTCAAGGAAGGGGATATTCATCAATCAGAGAAAGTACATTTTAGATCTCTTAGCAAAAGCAGGCATGTTAGACTGTAAACCAGCAGAGACTCCTATGGTAGCTAACCATGGTCTGCAAATTGTAGAAGGGGCAGAAATGGCAGATCAAGACCGTTATAGAAGAATGGTTGGAAAATTGATCTATTTATCTCACACTAGACCAGATATCGCCTATGCAGTAGGGATTGTAAGTAAGTTCATGCATCGACCTCAAGTGGAACACATGGCAGCAGTCCTGGGGATCCTGAGATACTTAAAGGGAACCAATAATAAAGGAGTTTTTTACTCAAAGAATGATAATCTTGATCTTATTGGTTATATAGATGCAGATTTGGCTGGTGATCGGGACGACAGGAAGTCTACCTCGGGATACTTCACCCTTGTAGGGGGTAATCTAGTCACTTGGAAGAGCAAGAAACAGAAGGTAGTTGCTCTGTCCAGTGCAGAAGCCGAATTCAGAGGGATAGCAAAAGGAGTTACAGAGAATTTGTGGATTAGAAAACTTCTCGGAGAACTAGGCTTTCACCAGACACAGGCAAGTCTTCTATATTGTGATAACAATGCAGCAATAAGCATCTCCGAGAATCCAGTCCAACATGATCGAACGAAACATGTAGAGATTGATCGACACTTTATCAAGGAAAAACTAGAAAACAAGGTCATTCGTCTTCCGTTTGTTAGATCCAAAGACCAACTAGCTGACATTCTCACAAAAGCCGTTTCATTAGAGGTCTTCAATAGCACTTTATGCAAGTGAGGCATCGGTGATCCCACGACCTAACTTGAGGTGGAGTATGGGAAAGAAGACTTTATGCAATTATTTAGTATATTAGACAGTTATTCATGTAAATATAACTGATACAATTAGTTTCCTAAATTAGAATAGTGCACATGTATATAAAAGAAGTTCTCCTTAATGAAAAATAAGAAACTGTAATCTTTCATAAACATAATTCCAGTATTTTCAAATCTTCAATATAGAGTAGGTGATTGAATAAACACAATATATGGCTCAAATTAAATACTTCTCTTAGACATATAGATTAAGTACACAATACTTGTCCATGCAAACCCTTAAAAGGTTGTCAATCATAAAATCCCCAAACCATTAATCTCCAATACTTGAATCACATACATCAACCTAAAAAGATAAATCACACTAATTTATTATCTACTTTTTTATTGTGCTTAAGTGTAAACTGGACATAGTTTACAATGCATAAATTTTATCGTTAATATTTTTAATTGCGTATAATTTAAAATTATAATAAATTTATCTTAATTATCTTTGTATGGAGGTGAATTAAAATAGATGTTACAGGACTATATTATAGCTTATAGATTAATTAAGAATACAATACAACTAAAGATTGATTGATAAATAGTTTTAAAAGTCAAATGAAACACTTATGTTGAATAAGATAGGAGGTAGTATTATTCTCATTATTGATACATACTTGTTACTACAATCAATCAAAAAAGTACAATAAAATTTGGTTATGATGAAGACTATAGTAATGAATATTGTATATCAAAAAACACTATTTATATCTTTTTAACCAAGATCAATTTTACCTTTTCTAATATATAGAGATTATCCTTGAAAAGTTTCACAAAATCTGAGACTTACAAAGTTTGCCTCATAAAAACCTTGCTTTCAACCTTGAAAAGCTTAAGTTGAGCTGATTTTCTAATAGAAATAAGTCCTTTCAACAACTTCCCTATAACCACCAATTTATTCCTACTGTTATTAGGTCTTGTACCCATAATTTTATTTACCTTTAAAACATTCATTTCTCCATCAATACTTTTCCTTTCTATTGTAAAATCTCTATTCTCTTCTTCATTAAAATCTTCCCACAAATAATCCATACTTTGCTCAACCTCCATTTGTTTATTCTTAAACCTCACCAGCTCATCAATCTCTTGATCTCTTCTACTGTAATTACTTGGTAATATGTCTTCACACATACTACGAACTTCCATACGATGATCATCACCATTTTCTTTCACTTTATGATCTTCATAACCATTATCTTCTGGTTGATGGTAAACTCGAGATGAAATCCTCCATAAAGATGAGGATGAAGATGAAGATGATGATAACATCAAGTTTGATAATGGGTTGTTAGAAATAACAGGAAAACTAAACTCCTCATTCTTATTACTACCATTCATCATCATTTTATTCATTCTTTGATCATATAATAAAATAGAACTAATTAATAATTTGAAATGAGTTGTGAGAAGAAAGCTAGTTTTATAGGAATGGTAAATATGTATATGAGGTGGGAGTGAGAGGGAATAAATTGAACTCGGTTAGCGCCGAATTAGTCGGAGATTGTATGAAAGAAAAAATGTTTACATTTGATGAGGAAGAAGAGATATGTAGCTATAAATTAGTGGGCAGTGGGCAGTGGGCAGTGGGCACTCATATATGTGAACGTGAAGTGATCCGATAGCTACTAATAACTTCTAGTTGGTCTAGGGAGTTAATGCTTTCTATAAATAATTTGCGCCTTAGCCTCTGAGGTTGTTGATATTTGATAAGATAAACAATATTAATGTGTAGTGTTTCAGGTTACTCGTTGGTTGTTGGTTGTTGGTTGTTGGTTGTTAGTTGTTGGTTATTTAACTTGTTAATAATGTTCACTTATTTGTTACATGTTAACAACCTTTTACGTTAATTATGGATACGTTCGATCAAATTAATTATTGCTTTGTTAGTTAGTTCTAAAAAGTGGGTTTTAAAGCCAAAAAGCCAATGGTAATAGCTTTTTGATATTTGGGGTGTTCAGCAATTATAATTTTTTCATGGCTTCTAATTGTATTCTTTTGACCGACTTTTCTCTGAAGAATAACTAATAATCGACAATTACTTTTTACCAAACATTTTTATCACAATTGGCTTATACAATTGGCCTACAATCTAATACTTCTAGTCGATCAAGCTTGCTAACAACTAATTGCCATAAAATCTTTTAGCTTAAAAAAAACTTTCCAATTAGCTTTAAATTAGATAACATAAACTTTTTTGTTTGTTTGCTTAGTTGAAAAGCAAACACAAAAGCAAATACTCGTGCAAATCATTACTTTAATAGTTACTTCTCAATAATTTATAGAAATTAATAATATAGTGTGGTTATTGTCTTTGTTTGATAAGAATATAATATCATTTAATATATATACTAATATAGTAAAAATGACAATAATCTTGTATCACAAGGTGCATTTAACATTTTTCTTATTTAAGATCTTGGGTTTGATTTTTACTAACCTTTTTTTTAAAAAAAATCATAATGCCTAAATAAAAGTAGAGATTAGTGTTTGGGATTTTGAATAATTGGTTTGTATTGATTTATAATCAAAGGTAATATTTCTATTTATACAAGAGATTAGGACTAAAATAAGAAAATAAAATATTAACCTAAGTCTAAGTAATAGGAAATAAAATAACCTTAATTAATATCCTAAATATTAAAAAAAATCTTATGTTTCTAAAAACATAATATTCTGAAATAATAATATCTTTATTTTATTGTACTTCCTATGTTCCGACACTCTCCCTCAAGTTAGGTCTCGAAATCATCGAAACTGAACTTGCACAATAATTTTCAATTCTTCGAATCCAATCGCTTTCAACAAAAACTCTGATCTGCTAGTTGATCTTTTGATTTTACTAAGCACATTTTGATGATCTCATCGGCTAATTTGTTGTAATTGATTTTCAATTTTTTGAGTTTGGATAAAAGGTCAAGAAGCAAATTGGGTTGATTTATTTTATTATTTGGGTCAAAGCTTTGAATTTTAGGTTGTTGGATTTTAGACTCACGTAAGTTGGATTGTGAAGGAAGAAGAGTGAGTTGGGCTGAAAACTCATGGAAAACATAAGTCGAGTAAAGAAATGGTTCATGGGACATAGAAATTTGATGGGGTAGGGTTTTATTATTTTGTGCCTCCATATAAAAAGGAATTAAATGAGGAAAGAAAATATTACTCTCCTTATTCACGGTCTCCTCTGTCCTTCTCACTTTTGAACTCAATTCCTCTTTCACATTATTTTCGACCTTCAACTCATCGTGAACACCGATATTGGTGGTGGAAGTTGAATTAGTGACACCTAGAAAATTATTTGTATCTTTGTTGATAATTTTTTCTTTTAAATCTTGGTTTCGAGGATCTTGATCTCGGTTTTGGGTTTGATTATTAATTCTGGGTTTCGGGTTTTCTTCTTCCTTATCTCCTATATTTCTCCCCCTCGAGACCTCACGCTGATGGGGTAATTCACAGGAGGTAGTGAAATTGGCCCGAGAAGAGTGTGAATCCAAGTCCACAATTCATGGGCAGTAGTAGTATAGTCAAGAACACCATCAATAATGGTGGTGTCGATCAAGACTTGCAAGGATCCAAGAGATCACCAATTTATCATTTTGATTCCACTGTTGATCTCTGGTGGTAGGAGGGGCAACAATGATATGATTGAGTCGCCCCCGATCACCAATTTCAGTCTGAATTTCTTTATACCACTTGGTGTAATTTTTGAAAATTAATTTTTCAGAAATTTCTAGCCAAGTATTAATTTTTTGGTTGTATTTTTGGATAAATTGGAACATATGTTGTTTTATTTGAGCCATAAAAATAATGTTCCTGATTTGATTTTGTTTCTGATTTGGTTTGGTTTGATTGGTTTGGTTTTGATTTGATTTTTGGTTTGATCGATTTTGGTCGATTATGATCAATGATAAAATGCCGATAGAGTTTTTCCGTTTGGTTTGTTTTATTTGTTTTGATTGGCATTAAAATAAGGAAATAAAATATTAAACTAAATTTAAATTATAGGAAACAAAATAACCTTAATATCTTAAATTTTAAAAAAGATCTTCACTTCCTAAAAAACATAATAGTTTGAAATAATAATATTTTTATTTTATTCTACTTCCTATTTTCCCACATCCTTAAGGCCTTTCATGTAATAAAAAATAACGACATTGAAAGCTGTAGTTTTCAAAAAATTTAGTAAATAGTAACTCAAATAAGAAATTTAGGCTGATCTTATCGTAAATGCCAGCATATTAACGGGGAAACAGGAGGTGCACACATTTTCTAAGCCAAGGTGATATATAACATCTTAAAACCATATGACAATGGGAGAAGGGCTCCAATAACTTATAAAGTGTGCACACTATTTTTATATTGTCGATGTAGGATAAAGCATCCCAACACCCCCTTCACATGCGAACCCTCATTAAGTTCGCATGTGGGAGTAATCAATTCGGTAGGAATACCATTCTTTTTGAACCTACCATTTTTAGTTTTTTGATCGAACCATCGGCTCTGATATCATGTTAAATTAGGCTGGACTTATTGTGAATGTCAGCATATTAACGAGGAAACACGAGGTGCTCACACTTCATAAGCCAAGGAGATATATATCATCTCAAAACCATATGGATATGTGAAGATAAGGGCTCCAATAACTTATAAAGTGTGTACACCATCTTTATTTTGTCAATATGGGATAAACCATGCATTGAATTTTTTCAGAAACTATTAAGGCTACTGTTTTTGAAGATAATTGAAGGCTTTGTGGACTGTTAAGTATGGCTGTTTTACTGATTTTTGATGTACTGTTTTCACAGCAGCTTTTATAGGCTGATCTGGAATTTGTAAAGTCATTTTTTTTCCAGATTATTGATTGTAATTTCTGATTAGAGTAAATTTAATTGTTAATCCATGTAAGTATAATTTGGCCAATGCAAGGCCTCTAATGACTATTCTATTTTTTGTATGGAGGGATTAAGTTTTCTCATTTTTTTTACTTAGAGCTCCAAACTTTCCCAATTTGAAAAGTTGGTTAATTTCCCTCCATATATGGTTCTCTCTCCTTTTTAATTACTTTAATAAAATCAGTTTTTTTTGGTTTACTTTTATTTATAATTATTTTCTTTCTCATACTTTCAATACAATTATTACTTCACATTACTATTTAATTAAAATAATACCCACTACAACCAAAGATTTTATCTTTCTTAATATGTGTAAAAAAACAAAGTGGAAGAACATAAAAGATCGAAAGGAGTATTTTACTATTTTATATTACGAAAAGTAAAATTTTATTTTTTATATTTACAATTTTGTTAAAATGTTACGTTTTAATTTCCTTTCATTAAACTAACTTTAATATTTATCATTTAACCTTATAACTGTATTTCAATTATTTTATACTTAAAAATTACCATATTTTTATTATTAATTGTAAGTATAGTTTTAATCAATACTCCCTTCGTTTTCATAGTTCTTCTCAAATAGAATTTACGAATTTTAGTGTTAAACTTTAACTACGATTTCTCATCTGTTTATAGAAAAACATATTTATGTGAGATCTTGTTAAATTCTTCTCAATATATATTTTCTAAATATCAACTATTTAGAATTTTTAAAAAATCATAATAAAAGTTATTTGATCTTTAAATTTACATTGAGATCGGTGAAAAAAAGTAAATAGAAATAACATACGAAAAGAAAAGAAGGAAGTATTTTCTAAATAAACTATCATATTTTTATAAGCAAACCTTAATTAAAGTTACTTATGATTCTAAGACAATACACTTATACAAAATCCATAAATTATAAAAAGCGAGCAAAAATCTTCACCGTTCACATTTTCAAAATAAATAGTGGTTTTGCCACTCAGCTTGCCACGTGTGTGCCAAGGAAATCAGATTGAACCACGTTTACACTTTGACTTTGTACTGTTTATTAATCTGCATTTCTTTGATGTTGGAATTCTGACTTCATCACTCTGCCTCACGCTATCTCCTTCCTCTCCTCTTGCTTTTTCCTTTCTACCTCATGCCACCCCAAAGTTTAGTCTAAATCGTAAATCAATCGGATCAAACCTTAATATTAGTATTTGGTTTGATCTACAATCTGCAGGGTTTCAAGCCAGTAGATACCATAGTCTTATAATTGTATTTGCATTGGTTGATAACTGTTGTCAGGTAATTTTGTTGGGAATGAAACAATTAGGTTTACAAAATTAATTTTATTTTTCTGCTTTTTTTTTTGACTTTCTTGATCATTCTTATATTTTTTGGGACAAATTTGGAAATAACAACAGAATCCAGCAGCAACAAGAAAGCAATAGCAACAGAACAACTCCGAAGCAGCAGCAACAAGAGGAAGTAAAAGAAACGATTAAGAGCAGATGCATGCCACACCTAGCACACCGCAGCACGCGCATCTGCACCCCGTGTCATCTATGTAGTTTCTTTATCTTCATTACATTTTGCATTCTTGTTAATTTTGCATTAAATTCTAGGATATGAATGTGCATTGAGCTTGTCGTATTTTCATATCTACTTTAATTTGTAAGTTGCCTATTCGGTATTTCGTTATCTTTTTTGGTTGTTCAGAAGCACCAGCTGCCATGCAACCAGCAACTAATGAGAGGTAATATAATAATATGTCGTGCTTGACATATATAATTACAGGTATTACTGTTTGGTTTATTCTTTGCTTACTTTGTTATAGGACGATGAGCTTGTTGATTTGTTCACCTCCCCACCTGCCAACATAGCACACATTCCCCACATCACCTTTAAACATTGTCATGGTAAATCAGACACACAATCCAATATGTTGATCTTCAGTTATTGAAGCACTGTTTATCTTCCGTGGTTAATCAACATTAACCATTGCTGTTTATCACCTTTAAACATTGCCTTTGATTGCTGGTCCAGTCTACAGCTTGTTGCTACCAATATTGGTGCGTTGATCAACTTATCATTTTGACACTTTATCTGCAACAGCTTATGAACCCTAAGTGCACAAGCAAATATAATACCATAAGCTATCGTTTTAAGGTATTTTGCTATAATTTTGTATTTGGACGTGAGATTATATTATCAAAGATCATTTCATCCATAAACTCTTTATCTTTTTATTAACTTGATTCATTTATTTATTCTCGTCTTTTTCTTCCATTTATAAATCAACAGCTATCTTGTCTTAATCCTTTTAAACTGAATTGCAAGTATGTAGGGAAATATGCTTAGCCTTGCTACTTTTACTTCTTTGCCTTGTATTGCTATTTATGTTACCTATGGTGTATTCTGGGACAAGTTTTATATGTTTCAGGTCATCCCCAAGTTACACTATCAATCTTCCAACAATCAGATGGGCCATATATGGTGATTGCTTCTTTCTCAACTATGTCAAACTGGATAAATGAAATAAAACAGTATAAAAGTGGTTTCTTCTTCCTGTTTTTTTTTTTTTTTTGAGAATTTAATACATAATTGTGCTCTTTTTAAATTTCAGGTTTACACCATTAATGAAAGCCATTATTTATCATGGTGATGCAAAAGAAAGGAATCAGATTCGACTGAAACATATGCCAAAGAACAAAATCCGGTTCAACATGATCGCACCAAACATGTAGAAGTGGACAGGAATTTTATAAAGGAGAAATTAGAAGCCCAAGTAATCAAGCTTCCGCATGTAAAGTCCAAGGATCAGCTAGCAGACATTCTTACAAAGGCAGTTGGAACTCAATTTTTTGAAGAGGTTCTGTGCAAGTTGGGTGTTGGTGACCCTACGACCCAACTTAAGGGGGAGTGTTAGATTATGCATTACGGTTATTCTTAGGAGCAGTTACTTGTATTAGTGGTGTGTAGTGTTGCAGTTACTAGTTATTCTTAGGAGCAGTTATTTTAAACATCTGTATAAATAACCATCATCAGTTGTTGAATGAAATACAAGAAACACAAAAACCTTGCTGGTTAAACAGAAAACATGGTATCAGAGCTAGAACGATTCTGAATCGTTCTTCGCAGCTTCGTCACATACCAATTAACCTACCTTAAAATCCAACAATGGAAGATGAATCAAGAACTGTCATAGCACCAGACCAACCGGTCACAATGGGGCAGTTTTTGCAACTCTTTAAGCAGTTAAACCCCAACAAACCACCCACTGAAACCAGCACACATACCCTCCTAATCTCAGAGAAATTAACTAATCAAAATTACACAAAATGGTCAAGGCTGATGCACTTAGCCATTAGTGGACGGGATCGTCTCAATCACATCATCGACGATCCTCCACCCACAAATGACCCAGCGTACAACCAATGGATCAGAAGTGATTCAATAGTTATCTCATGGATTCTGGAGAATATAGAGTCTGATCTAGTCAATCAATATCTCGATTTCCCGACAGCCAAAACATTGTGGCAAGGGATTGAAACACTGTATAGCAGTGGGAGGGATGGCCTGCAAATTTTCGACTTAACAGTCAAAACCAACAAGATCCAACAAGGGCCAGACACCATTGAAACATACTACAGCAAATTGATTGTGTTATGGAAAGAAATCGACAGAAGACAACCAAATCCGATGAAGGATCCATGCGACATCATCATTTATAATCAAATAACTCAACAAAACAGATTATACCAGTTTTTAGGAGGCATCAATGAAACATACGACAAGGATAGAAGAGATCTCCTCCTCTTAGACCCTCTTCCCACAGTGGAGGAGGCCTATGCTAGTATCAGAAGGGAGATTCTGAGACGAGGAATCATGAAGACAAACCCCTCATCTGATTTTGAGTCACCAGACACCGGAGGGATTTTTTCAGTCAAAGGGAAATCTTACCGGAGGGAGGATGAAAGATCTCACCTGAAGTGTACCTATTGTGGTGGTACTAGGCATACAAGGAACGAATGTTTCAAACTCGTGGGGTACCCAGAGTGGTGGCCGGATTCAAAGAAGAGGGGAGAAAGAAAACCGGCGGCGCGTTTTTCAGATCAAACTCGTATGGGAAAGGCAGCAGTAGGATGGCGCCAAGAGAGATCCACAACCATGGAAGAAGGAGAAAAACCAGGTGAAGCCATGAACGTTACAGGCAAGGAAGAAGGTATCAGAAACCCTAAAGGAGGCGCCCTAATAGTGAGAAGAAGAGAAAGGAGTGAAGGAAGGGAAGACCCCCCACCTCCTTTTAAAGGAGATGGATCAGAAACCCTAAAGGAGGGGGGGTCACGTGGCTCGTTTTTTCAAGTCCAAGAGTCACGTGGCTCATCATCTTTCTCATCCCACATTTTTTCTGTTTTTTCGTCCTCATTTAATACTTCGTCTTATTTTGATAAGGGTTGGATAATTGATTGTGGTGCCACCGATACAATGTCGTATGACCCGAACGATTTTTTGACTCGTGACACCCCTATAAAAACCCTTATTAAAACAGCCAATGGGGAAGGGATTAAAGTGAGCGGAGCTGAAACAATTTCTCTTACAGAAAATCTTACTTTAAAAAATTGTTTATTTGTCCCCGACTTATCTCATAAATTATTGTCAGTAAGCCAACTTACTAAAGATCTTGGTTGTTCTGTTCTCATTGAGCCCGGATGTTGTACTGTGCAGGATGCTCGGACAGGGAAAGTCATTGGGTGTGGTATTGAAAAAGGTGGATTATACTACTTGGAAGGGGAGACTCAAAAAGGCAAAGCAGTTCTTGCTCGCGGGTCAGAGGAAAGACAACTGTGGACATGGCATCGACGTTTGGGGCATCCATCAATAGGGTATTTAGGAAAACTTTTTCCTCAACTTCTAGGACTAAAAACTGATTTCATGTGTGAAACTTGTATTCGTGCAAAAAGTCATAAACACTCATACTCTACTAGTTTGAATAGAGCTGATTTACCTTTTATGCTGATTCATTCTGATGTGTGGGGTCCTGCACCCGTCATAGGGTTACATAGTTTTTCATATTTTGTCACATTTATTGATGATTGCACCCGGATGAGTTGGATTTACTTCCTCAAGCACAAATCGGAAGTATTTCATGTGTTTGTTGAATTTTATAATATGATATGTACTCAATTTCAAACTCAACCCCGCATGTTTAGAACAGATAATGGTGGAGAATATGTTAATTCAAACATGCAACAGTTCTTTAAACAAAAAGGGCTTATACACCAGACCACTTGTCCCAATACACCTCAACAAAATGGAGTAGCCGAACGGAAAAATCGCACACTTCTTGAAATGACTCGTGCGCTTATTCTTGATTCTCATGCTCCAACTTATCTTTGGCCTGAAGCCATCGCCACTGCTAATTACCTTACCAATAGACTTCCGTCAAAGAGCCTCCAATACCACACACCTCTAGCCACCCTTCAAACCTATTTCTCCTTACCTTCCTCACATACTCTACATCCTCGTGTTTTTGGGTGCATAGTTTTTGTTCACTGTCCAGCGAGAGTAAGAAACAAATTCGAACCGAGAGCAATCAAATGTGTCCTTATTGGGTATGGGAGGAATCAGAAAGGTTATCGGTGTTATGATCCCCTGACTAGAAAGATCTATACCACCATGGATTGCGAGTTCATTGAGAATGAATACTACTACCACCCTCTTCGATGTCAGGGGGAGAATCACAGTGACGATCTCAGATGGTTAATCAGTCCACGGTTGTCCAACTTAGACCCAAAAGACCAAGTGGGCAATGTTACAGAGTCACCCCACCAAGACGTTTTCTCCACTCCTCTACCATTACCAATCCTGTCTGATCATCAGGTAAGTCATACAGTTCTCGATAGTACTATTGCTCCAGACAACACTAATACTGATAATATAAGTGATGATCATGTGAATGAAGAAGTTGTTACAGATACAGTTGAAACAGGGAATCATGATAGCCAAGGTATTGAAGGTGAATCATATATGTTACCTCCTCGCTCCACTCGAGGGGTCCCTCCAAGAAGGTATGATCCTGAATATGAGGCACAACGTTCAAGATATCCTATAGAGAAGTCTTCCAAATCAGGTAATTTGTCACAAAGTGCCTTAGCGTTTAAGGTCACTTTAGATACAACCAAGAGCCCAAGAACAGTAGAAGAAGCCCTTGTATCTGCACATTGGAGGAAGGCGATGGAAGAAGAGATTAATGCTCTTAACAGGAATGGCACATGGGAGAAATGCATCCTACCGAAGGAAAAGAAAGTTGTCGGGTGCAGATGGGTATTCACGATCAAGTACAAATCAGATGGCACGATTGAAAGGTACAAAGCTCGATTGGTGGCGAAAGGATACACTCAGACATATGGGGTTGATTACTCAGAAACCTTCTCTCCTGTTGCTAAGATTGATTCAGTTCGAATTCTGTTCAGCATTGCAGCAAACTTAGACTGGCCCCTACACCAATTTGATGTTAAAAACGCATTTCTACATGGAGATCTACAAGAAGAGGTGTACATGGAAGCTCCACCAGGGTTTACATTAGGGTTCTCGGAGAATGAGGGATGCAAATTGAGAAAGGCTCTGTATGGGCTGAAACAATCTCCCAGAGCGTGGTTTGGAAGGTTTACCTCTGCAATGAAGAAATTTGGCTACAGACAAAGCAATTCAGATCACACCTTGTTCCTTAAACGAAGAGAAGGCAAAACAACGTGCTTGATAATTTATGTCGATGACATGATCATTACCGAGGATGATAGAGATGAAATTGCAATTCTGAAGGGAAAATTATTTCAAGAATTTGAGATGAAAGATCTAGGTAGGCTGAAGTACTTCCTAGGGATTGAAGTTCTTAGATCAAACAGAGGAATTTTCATATCCCAAAGGAAGTATGTTTTAGACCTGTTAACTGAAACAGGGATGCTAGATTGCAAGCCTATCGAGACACCAATGATGATGAACCATGGACTACAGATGATCGAAGGAGGAAAGTTAGCTGATCGCATGCAGTATCAACGCATGGTAGGGAAGTTGATCTACTTAGCTCATACAAGGCCAGATATTGCATATGCAGTAGGAATAGTCAGCAGGTTCATGCACAAGCCTCAGGTTCAGCATATGGATGCCGTTTATAGGATTCTAAGGTACCTTAAGGGATGTCCTGGTAAGGGAGTATTTTATCAGAAAAATGGTCATCTTGATCTTGTGGCATATACAGATGCAGATTGGGCAGGTGATAGGGATGATAGAAAGTCAACTTCAGGCTACTTTACTCTTTTGGGAGGAAATCTAGTCACGTGGAGGAGCAAGAAACAAAAGGTGGTGGCCATGTCTAGTGCAGAAGCTGAATTCAGAGGTGTAGCAAAGGGAATCACAGAAGTCCTGTGGCTGAGAAAGTTACTTACTGAACTAGGATTCCCTCCTAAAAGGAGTTGCGAGCTGTACTGCGATAATCAAGCAGCTATCAATATTTCAGAAAATCCGGTTCAACATGATCGCACCAAACATGTAGAAGTGGACAGGCATTTTATAAAGGAGAAATTAGAAGCCCAAGTAATCAAGCTTCCGCATGTAAAGTCCAAGGATCAGCTAGCAGACATTCTTACAAAGGCAGTTGGAACTCAATTTTTTGAAGAGGTTCTGTGCAAGTTGGGTGTTGGTGACCCTACGACCCAACTTGAGGGGGAGTGTTAGATTATGCATTACGGTTATTCTTAGGAGCAGTTACTTGTATTAGTGGTGTGTAGTGTTGCAGTTACTAGTTATTCTTAGGAGCAGTTATTTTAAACATCTGTATAAATAACCATCATCAGTTGTTGAATGAAATACAAGAAATAAATACAAGAAACACAAAAACCTTGCTGGTTAAACAGAAAACATGGTATCAGAGCTAGAACGATTCTGAATCGTTCTTCGCAGCTTCGTCACATACCAATTAACCTACCTTAAAATCCAACAATGGAATATGAATCAAGAACTGTCATAGCACCAGACCAACCGGTCACAATGGGGCAGTTGTTGCAACTCTTTAAGCAGTTAAACCCCAACAAACCACCCACTGAAACCAGCACACATACCCTCCTAATCTCAGAGAAATTAACTAATCAAAATTACACAAAATGGTCAAGGCTGATGCACTTAGCCATTAGTGGACGGGATCGTCTCAATCACATCATCGACGATCCTCCACCCACAAATGACCCAGCGTACAACCAATGGATCAGAAGTGATTCAATAGTTATCTCATGGATTCTGGAGAATATAGAGTCTGATCTAGTCAATCAATATCTCGATTTCCCGACAGCCAAAACATTGTGGCAAGGGATTGAAACACTGTATAGCAGTGGGAGGGATGGCCTGCAAATTTTCGACTTAACAGTCAAAACCAACAAGATCCAACAAGGGCCAGACACCATTGAAACATACTACAGCAAATTGATTGTGTTATGGAAAGAAATCGACAGAAGACAACCAAATCCGATGAAGGATCCATGCGACATCATCATTTATAATCAAATAACTCAACAAAACAGATTATACCAGTTTTTAGGAGGCATCAATGAAACATACGACAAGGATAGAAGAGATCTCCTCCTCTTAGACCCTCTTCCCACAGTGGAGGAGGCCTATGCTAGTATCAGAAGGGAGATTCTGAGACGAGGAATCATGAAGACAAACCCCTCATCTGATTTTGAGTCACCAGACACCGGAGGGATTTTTTCAGTCAAAGGGAAATCTTACCGGAGGGAGGATGAAAGATCTCACCTGAAGTGTACCTATTGTGGTGGTACTAGGCATACAAGGAACGAATGTTTCAAACTCGTGGGGTACCCAGAGTGGTGGCCGGATTCAAAGAAGAGGGGAGAAAGAAAACCGGCGGCGCGTTTTTCAGATCAAACTCGTATGGGAAAGGCAGCAGTAGGATGGCGCCAAGAGAGATCCACAACCATGGAAGAAGGAGAAAAACCAGGTGAAGCCATGAACGTTACAGGCAAGGAAGAAGGTATCAGAAACCCTAAAGGAGGCGCCCTAATAGTGAGAAGAAGAGAAAGGAGTGAAGGAAGGGAAGACCCCCCACCTCCTTTTAAAGGAGATGGATCAGAAACCCTAAAGGAGGGGGGGTCACGTGGCTCGTTTTTTCAAGTCCAAGAGTCACGTGGCTCATCATCTTTCTCATCCCACATTTTTTCTGTTTTTTCGTCCTCATTTAATACTTCGTCTTATTTTGATAAGGGTTGGATAATTGATTGTGGTGCCACCGATACAATGTCGTATGACCCGAACGATTTTTTGACTCGTGACACCCCTATAAAAACCCTTATTAAAACAGCCAATGGGGAAGGGATTAAAGTGAGCGGAGCTGAAACAATTTCTCTTACAGAAAATCTTACTTTAAAAAATTGTTTATTTGTCCCCGACTTATCTCATAAATTATTGTCAGTAAGCCAACTTACTAAAGATCTTGGTTGTTCTGTTCTCATTGAGCCCGGATGTTGTACTGTGCAGGATGCTCGGACAGGGAAAGTCATTGGGTGTGGTATTGAAAAAGGTGGATTATACTACTTGGAAGGGGAGACTCAAAAAGGCAAAGCAGTTCTTGCTCGCGGGTCAGAGGAAAGACAACTGTGGACATGGCATCGACGTTTGGGGCATCCATCAATAGGGTATTTAGGAAAACTTTTTCCTCAACTTCTAGGACTAAAAACTGATTTCATGTGTGAAACTTGTATTCGTGCAAAAAGTCATAAACACTCATACTCTACTAGTTTGAATAGAGCTGATTTACCTTTTATGCTGATTCATTCTGATGTGTGGGGTCCTGCACCCGTCATAGGGTTACATAGTTTTTCATATTTTGTCACATTTATTGATGATTGCACCCGGATGAGTTGGATTTACTTCCTCAAGCACAAATCGGAAGTATTTCATGTGTTTGTTGAATTTTATAATATGATATGTACTCAATTTCAAACTCAACCCCGCATGTTTAGAACAGATAATGGTGGAGAATATGTTAATTCAAACATGCAACAGTTCTTTAAACAAAAAGGGCTTATACACCAGACCACTTGTCCCAATACACCTCAACAAAATGGAGTAGCCGAACGGAAAAATCGCACACTTCTTGAAATGACTCGTGCGCTTATTCTTGATTCTCATGCTCCAACTTATCTTTGGCCTGAAGCCATCGCCACTGCTAATTACCTTACCAATAGACTTCCGTCAAAGAGCCTCCAATACCACACACCTCTAGCCACCCTTCAAACCTATTTCTCCTTACCTTCCTCACATACTCTACATCCTCGTGTTTTTGGGTGCATAGTTTTTGTTCACTGTCCAGCGAGAGTAAGAAACAAATTCGAACCGAGAGCAATCAAATGTGTCCTTATTGGGTATGGGAGGAATCAGAAAGGTTATCGGTGTTATGATCCCCTGACTAGAAAGATCTATACCACCATGGATTGCGAGTTCATTGAGAATGAATACTACTACCACCCTCTTCGATGTCAGGGGGAGAATCACAGTGACGATCTCAGATGGTTAATCAGTCCACGGTTGTCCAACTTAGACCCAAAAGACCAAGTGGGCAATGTTACAGAGTCACCCCACCAAGACGTTTTCTCCACTCCTCTACCATTACCAATCCTGTCTGATCATCAGGTAAGTCATACAGTTCTCGATAGTACTATTGCTCCAGACAACACTAATACTGATAATATAAGTGATGATCATGTGAATGAAGAAGTTGTTACAGATACAGTTGAAACAGGGAATCATGATAGCCAAGGTATTGAAGGTGAATCATATATGTTACCTCCTCGCTCCACTCGAGGGGTCCCTCCAAGAAGGTATGATCCTGAATATGAGGCACAACGTTCAAGATATCCTATAGAGAAGTCTTCCAAATCAGGTAATTTGTCACAAAGTGCCTTAGCGTTTAAGGTCACTTTAGATACAACCAAGAGCCCAAGAACAGTAGAAGAAGCCCTTGTATCTGCACATTGGAGGAAGGCGATGGAAGAAGAGATTAATGCTCTTAACAGGAATGGCACATGGGAGAAATGCATCCTACCGAAGGAAAAGAAAGTTGTCGGGTGCAGATGGGTATTCACGATCAAGTACAAATCAGATGGCACGATTGAAAGGTACAAAGCTCGATTGGTGGCGAAAGGATACACTCAGACATATGGGGTTGATTACTCAGAAACCTTCTCTCCTGTTGCTAAGATTGATTCAGTTCGAATTCTGTTCAGCATTGCAGCAAACTTAGACTGGCCCCTACACCAATTTGATGTTAAAAACGCATTTCTACATGGAGATCTACAAGAAGAGGTGTACATGGAAGCTCCACCAGGGTTTACATTAGGGTTCTCGGAGAATGAGGGATGCAAATTGAGAAAGGCTCTGTATGGGCTGAAACAATCTCCCAGAGCGTGGTTTGGAAGGTTTACCTCTGCAATGAAGAAATTTGGCTACAGACAAAGCAATTCAGATCACACCTTGTTCCTTAAACGAAGAGAAGGCAAAACAACGTGCTTGATAATTTATGTCGATGACATGATCATTACCGAGGATGATAGAGATGAAATTGCAATTCTGAAGGGAAAATTATTTCAAGAATTTGAGATGAAAGATCTAGGTAGGCTGAAGTACTTCCTAGGGATTGAAGTTCTTAGATCAAACAGAGGAATTTTCATATCCCAAAGGAAGTATGTTTTAGACCTGTTAACTGAAACAGGGATGCTAGATTGCAAGCCTATCGAGACACCAATGATGATGAACCATGGACTACAGATGATCGAAGGAGGAAAGTTAGCTGATCGCATGCAGTATCAACGTATGGTAGGGAAGTTGATCTACTTAGCTCATACAAGGCCAGATATTGCATATGCAGTAGGAATAGTCAGCAGGTTCATGCACAAGCCTCAGGTTCAGCATATGGATGCCGTTTATAGGATTCTAAGGTACCTTAAGGGATGTCCTGGTAAGGGAGTATTTTATCAGAAAAATGGTCATCTTGATCTTGTGGCATATACAGATGCAGATTGGGCAGGTGATAGGGATGATAGAAAGTCAACTTCAGGCTACTTTACTCTTTTGGGAGGAAATCTAGTCACGTGGAGGAGCAAGAAACAAAAGGTGGTGGCCATGTCTAGTGCAGAAGCTGAATTCAGAGGTGTAGCAAAGGGAATCACAGAAGTCCTGTGGCTGAGAAAGTTACTTACTGAACTAGGATTCCCTCCTAAAAGGAGTTGCGAGCTGTACTGCGATAATCAAGCAGCTATCAATATTTCAGAAAATCCGGTTCAACATGATCGCACCAAACATGTAGAAGTGGACAGGCATTTTATAAAGGAGAAATTAGAAGCCCAAGTAATCAAGCTTCCGCATGTAAAGTCCAAGGATCAGCTAGCAGACATTCTTACAAAGGCAGTTGGAACTCAATTTTTTGAAGAGGTTCTGTGCAAGTTGGGTGTTGGTGACCCTACGACCCAACTTGAGGGGGAGTGTTAGATTATGCATTACGGTTATTCTTAGGAGCAGTTACTTGTATTAGTGGTGTGTAGTGTTGCAGTTACTAGTTATTCTTAGGAGCAGTTATTTTAAACATCTGTATAAATAACCATCATCAGTTGTTGAATGAAATACAAGAAATAAATACAAGAAACACAAAAACCTTGCTGGTTAAACAGAAAACATGGTATCAGAGCTAGAACGATTCTGAATCGTTCTTCGCAGCTTCGTCACATACCAATTAACCTACCTTAAAATCCAACAATGGAATATGAATCAAGAACTGTCATAGCACCAGACCAACCGGTCACAATGGGGCAGTTGTTGCAACTCTTTAAGCAGTTAAACCCCAACAAACCACCCACTGAAACCAGCACACATACCCTCCTAATCTCAGAGAAATTAACTAATCAAAATTACACAAAATGGTCAAGGCTGATGCACTTAGCCATTAGTGGACGGGATCGTCTCAATCACATCATCGACGATCCTCCACCCACAAATGACCCAGCGTACAACCAATGGATCAGAAGTGATTCAATAGTTATCTCATGGATTCTGGAGAATATAGAGTCTGATCTAGTCAATCAATATCTCGATTTCCCGACAGCCAAAACATTGTGGCAAGGGATTGAAACACTGTATAGCAGTGGGAGGGATGGCCTGCAAATTTTCGACTTAACAGTCAAAACCAACAAGATCCAACAAGGGCCAGACACCATTGAAACATACTACAGCAAATTGATTGTGTTATGGAAAGAAATCGACAGAAGACAACCAAATCCGATGAAGGATCCATGCGACATCATCATTTATAATCAAATAACTCAACAAAACAGATTATACCAGTTTTTAGGAGGCATCAATGAAACATACGACAAGGATAGAAGAGATCTCCTCCTCTTAGACCCTCTTCCCACAGTGGAGGAGGCCTATGCTAGTATCAGAAGGGAGATTCTGAGACGAGGAATCATGAAGACAAACCCCTCATCTGATTTTGAGTCACCAGACACCGGAGGGATTTTTTCAGTCAAAGGGAAATCTTACCGGAGGGAGGATGAAAGATCTCACCTGAAGTGTACCTATTGTGGTGGTACTAGGCATACAAGGAACGAATGTTTCAAACTCGTGGGGTACCCAGAGTGGTGGCCGGATTCAAAGAAGAGGGGAGAAAGAAAACCGGCGGCGCGTTTTTCAGATCAAACTCGTATGGGAAAGGCAGCAGTAGGATGGCGCCAAGAGAGATCCACAACCATGGAAGAAGGAGAAAAACCAGGTGAAGCCATGAACGTTACAGGCAAGGAAGAAGGTATCAGAAACCCTAAAGGAGGCGCCCTAATAGTGAGAAGAAGAGAAAGGAGTGAAGGAAGGGAAGACCCCCCACCTCCTTTTAAAGGAGATGGATCAGAAACCCTAAAGGAGGGGGGGTCACGTGGCTCGTTTTTTCAAGTCCAAGAGTCACGTGGCTCATCATCTTTCTCATCCCACATTTTTTCTGTTTTTTCGTCCTCATTTAATACTTCGTCTTATTTTGATAAGGGTTGGATAATTGATTGTGGTGCCACCGATACAATGTCGTATGACCCGAACGATTTTTTGACTCGTGACACCCCTATAAAAACCCTTATTAAAACAGCCAATGGGGAAGGGATTAAAGTGAGCGGAGCTGAAACAATTTCTCTTACAGAAAATCTTACTTTAAAAAATTGTTTATTTGTCCCCGACTTATCTCATAAATTATTGTCAGTAAGCCAACTTACTAAAGATCTTGGTTGTTCTGTTCTCATTGAGCCCGGATGTTGTACTGTGCAGGATGCTCGGACAGGGAAAGTCATTGGGTGTGGTATTGAAAAAGGTGGATTATACTACTTGGAAGGGGAGACTCAAAAAGGCAAAGCAGTTCTTGCTCGCGGGTCAGAGGAAAGACAACTGTGGACATGGCATCGACGTTTGGGGCATCCATCAATAGGGTATTTAGGAAAACTTTTTCCTCAACTTCTAGGACTAAAAACTGATTTCATGTGTGAAACTTGTATTCGTGCAAAAAGTCATAAACACTCATACTCTACTAGTTTGAATAGAGCTGATTTACCTTTTATGCTGATTCATTCTGATGTGTGGGGTCCTGCACCCGTCATAGGGTTACATAGTTTTTCATATTTTGTCACATTTATTGATGATTGCACCCGGATGAGTTGGATTTACTTCCTCAAGCACAAATCGGAAGTATTTCATGTGTTTGTTGAATTTTATAATATGATATGTACTCAATTTCAAACTCAACCCCGCATGTTTAGAACAGATAATGGTGGAGAATATGTTAATTCAAACATGCAACAGTTCTTTAAACAAAAAGGGCTTATACACCAGACCACTTGTCCCAATACACCTCAACAAAATGGAGTAGCCGAACGGAAAAATCGCACACTTCTTGAAATGACTCGTGCGCTTATTCTTGATTCTCATGCTCCAACTTATCTTTGGCCTGAAGCCATCGCCACTGCTAATTACCTTACCAATAGACTTCCGTCAAAGAGCCTCCAATACCACACACCTCTAGCCACCCTTCAAACCTATTTCTCCTTACCTTCCTCACATACTCTACATCCTCGTGTTTTTGGGTGCATAGTTTTTGTTCACTGTCCAGCGAGAGTAAGAAACAAATTCGAACCGAGAGCAATCAAATGTGTCCTTATTGGGTATGGGAGGAATCAGAAAGGTTATCGGTGTTATGATCCCCTGACTAGAAAGATCTATACCACCATGGATTGCGAGTTCATTGAGAATGAATACTACTACCACCCTCTTCGATGTCAAGGGGAGAATCACAGTGACGATCTCAGATGGTTAATCAGTCCACGGTTGTCCAACTTAGACCCAAAAGACCAAGTGGGCAATGTTACAGAGTCACCCCACCAAGACGTTTTCTCCACTCCTCTACCATTACCAATCCTGTCTGATCATCAGGTAAGTCATACAGTTCTCGATAGTACTATTGCTCCAGACAACACTAATACTGATAATATAAGTGATGATCATGTGAATGAAGAAGTTGTTACAGATACAGTTGAAACAGGGAATCATGATAGCCAAGGTATTGAAGGTGAATCATATATGTTACCTCCTCGCTCCACTCGAGGGGTCCCTCCAAGAAGGTATGATCCTGAATATGAGGCACAACGTTCAAGATATCCTATAGAGAAGTCTTCCAAATCAGGTAATTTGTCACAAAGTGCCTTAGCGTTTAAGGTCACTTTAGATACAACCAAGAGCCCAAGAACAGTAGAAGAAGCCCTTGTATCTGCACATTGGAGGAAGGCGATGGAAGAAGAGATTAATGCTCTTAACAGGAATGGCACATGGGAGAAATGCATCCTACCGAAGGAAAAGAAAGTTGTCGGGTGCAGATGGGTATTCACGATCAAGTACAAATCAGATGGCACGATTGAAAGGTACAAAGCTCGATTGGTGGCGAAAGGATACACTCAGACATATGGGGTTGATTACTCAGAAACCTTCTCTCCTGTTGCTAAGATTGATTCAGTTCGAATTCTGTTCAGCATTGCAGCAAACTTAGACTGGCCCCTACACCAATTTGATGTTAAAAACGCATTTCTACATGGAGATCTACAAGAAGAGGTGTACATGGAAGCTCCACCAGGGTTTACATTAGGGTTCTCGGAGAATGAGGGATGCAAATTGAGAAAGGCTCTGTATGGGCTGAAACAATCTCCCAGAGCGTGGTTTGGAAGGTTTACCTCTGCAATGAAGAAATTTGGCTACAGACAAAGCAATTCAGATCACACCTTGTTCCTTAAACGAAGAGAAGGCAAAACAACGTGCTTGATAATTTATGTCGATGACATGATCATTACCGAGGATGATAGAGATGAAATTGCAATTCTGAAGGGAAAATTATTTCAAGAATTTGAGATGAAAGATCTAGGTAGGCTGAAGTACTTCCTAGGGATTGAAGTTCTTAGATCAAACAGAGGAATTTTCATATCCCAAAGGAAGTATGTTTTAGACCTGTTAACTGAAACAGGGATGCTAGATTGCAAGCCTATCGAGACACCAATGATGATGAACCATGGACTACAGATGATCGAAGGAGGAAAGTTAGCTGATCGCATGCAGTATCAACGCATGGTAGGGAAGTTGATCTACTTAGCTCATACAAGGCCAGATATTGCATATGCAGTAGGAATAGTCAGCAGGTTCATGCACAAGCCTCAGGTTCAGCATATGGATGCCGTTTATAGGATTCTAAGGTACCTTAAGGGATGTCCTGGTAAGGGAGTATTTTATCAGAAAAATGGTCATCTTGATCTTGTGGCATATACAGATGCAGATTGGGCAGGTGATAGGGATGATAGAAAGTCAACTTCAGGCTACTTTACTCTTTTGGGAGGAAATCTAGTCACGTGGAGGAGCAAGAAACAAAAGGTGGTGGCCATGTCTAGTGCAGAAGCTGAATTCAGAGGTGTAGCAAAGGGAATCACAGAAGTCCTGTGGCTGAGAAAGTTACTTACTGAACTAGGATTCCCTCCTAAAAGGAGTTGCGAGCTGTACTGCGATAATCAAGCAGCTATCAATATTTCAGAAAATCCGGTTCAACATGATCGCACCAAACATGTAGAAGTGGACAGGCATTTTATAAAGGAGAAATTAGAAGCCCAAGTAATCAAGCTTCCGCATGTAAAGTCCAAGGATCAGCTAGCAGACATTCTTACAAAGGCAGTTGGAACTCAATTTTTTGAAGAGGTTCTGTGCAAGTTGGGTGTTGGTGACCCTACGACCCAACTTGAGGGGGAGTGTTAGATTATGCATTACGGTTATTCTTAGGAGCAGTTACTTGTATTAGTGGTGTGTAGTGTTGCAGTTACTAGTTATTCTTAGGAGCAGTTATTTTAAACATCTGTATAAATAACCATCATCAGTTGTTGAATGAAATACAAGAAATAAATACAAGAAACACAAAAACCTTGCTGGTTAAACAGAAAACATGGTATCAGAGCTAGAACGATTCTGAATCGTTCTTCGCAGCTTCGTCACATACCAATTAACCTACCTTAAAATCCAACAATGGAATATGAATCAAGAACTGTCATAGCACCAGACCAACCGGTCACAATGGGGCAGTTGTTGCAACTCTTTAAGCAGTTAAACCCCAACAAACCACCCACTGAAACCAGCACACATACCCTCCTAATCTCAGAGAAATTAACTAATCAAAATTACACAAAATGGTCAAGGCTGATGCACTTAGCCATTAGTGGACGGGATCGTCTCAATCACATCATCGACGATCCTCCACCCACAAATGACCCAGCGTACAACCAATGGATCAGAAGTGATTCAATAGTTATCTCATGGATTCTGGAGAATATAGAGTCTGATCTAGTCAATCAATATCTCGATTTCCCGACAGCCAAAACATTGTGGCAAGGGATTGAAACACTGTATAGCAGTGGGAGGGATGGCCTGCAAATTTTCGACTTAACAGTCAAAACCAACAAGATCCAACAAGGGCCAGACACCATTGAAACATACTACAGCAAATTGATTGTGTTATGGAAAGAAATCGACAGAAGACAACCAAATCCGATGAAGGATCCATGCGACATCATCATTTATAATCAAATAACTCAACAAAACAGATTATACCAGTTTTTAGGAGGCATCAATGAAACATACGACAAGGATAGAAGAGATCTCCTCCTCTTAGACCCTCTTCCCACAGTGGAGGAGGCCTATGCTAGTATCAGAAGGGAGATTCTGAGACGAGGAATCATGAAGACAAACCCCTCATCTGATTTTGAGTCACCAGACACCGGAGGGATTTTTTCAGTCAAAGGGAAATCTTACCGGAGGGAGGATGAAAGATCTCACCTGAAGTGTACCTATTGTGGTGGTACTAGGCATACAAGGAACGAATGTTTCAAACTCGTGGGGTACCCAGAGTGGTGGCCGGATTCAAAGAAGAGGGGAGAAAGAAAACCGGCGGCGCGTTTTTCAGATCAAACTCGTATGGGAAAGGCAGCAGTAGGATGGCGCCAAGAGAGATCCACAACCATGGAAGAAGGAGAAAAACCAGGTGAAGCCATGAACGTTACAGGCAAGGAAGAAGGTATCAGAAACCCTAAAGGAGGCGCCCTAATAGTGAGAAGAAGAGAAAGGAGTGAAGGAAGGGAAGACCCCCCACCTCCTTTTAAAGGAGATGGATCAGAAACCCTAAAGGAGGGGGGGTCACGTGGCTCGTTTTTTCAAGTCCAAGAGTCACGTGGCTCATCATCTTTCTCATCCCACATTTTTTCTGTTTTTTCGTCCTCATTTAATACTTCGTCTTATTTTGATAAGGGTTGGATAATTGATTGTGGTGCCACCGATACAATGTCGTATGACCCGAACGATTTTTTGACTCGTGACACCCCTATAAAAACCCTTATTAAAACAGCCAATGGGGAAGGGATTAAAGTGAGCGGAGCTGAAACAATTTCTCTTACAGAAAATCTTACTTTAAAAAATTGTTTATTTGTCCCCGACTTATCTCATAAATTATTGTCAGTAAGCCAACTTACTAAAGATCTTGGTTGTTCTGTTCTCATTGAGCCCGGATGTTGTACTGTGCAGGATGCTCGGACAGGGAAAGTCATTGGGTGTGGTATTGAAAAAGGTGGATTATACTACTTGGAAGGGGAGACTCAAAAAGGCAAAGCAGTTCTTGCTCGCGGGTCAGAGGAAAGACAACTGTGGACATGGCATCGACATTTGGGGCATCCATCAATAGGGTATTTAGGAAAACTTTTTCCTCAACTTCTAGGACTAAAAACTGATTTCATGTGTGAAACTTGTATTCGTGCAAAAAGTCATAAACACTCATACTCTACTAGTTTGAATAGAGCTGATTTACCTTTTATGCTGATTCATTCTGATGTGTGGGGTCCTGCACCCGTCATAGGGTTACATAGTTTTTCATATTTTGTCACATTTATTGATGATTGCACCCGGATGAGTTGGATTTACTTCCTCAAGCACAAATCGGAAGTATTTCATGTGTTTGTTGAATTTTATAATATGATATGTACTCAATTTCAAACTCAACCCCGCATGTTTAGAACAGATAATGGTGGAGAATATGTTAATTCAAACATGCAACAGTTCTTTAAACAAAAAGGGCTTATACACCAGACCACTTGTCCCAATACACCTCAACAAAATGGAGTAGCCGAACGGAAAAATCGCACACTTCTTGAAATGACTCGTGCGCTTATTCTTGATTCTCATGCTCCAACTTATCTTTGGCCTGAAGCCATCGCCACTGCTAATTACCTTACCAATAGACTTCCGTCAAAGAGCCTCCAATACCACACACCTCTAGCCACCCTTCAAACCTATTTCTCCTTACCTTCCTCACATACTCTACATCCTCGTGTTTTTGGGTGCATAGTTTTTGTTCACTGTCCAGCGAGAGTAAGAAACAAATTCGAACCGAGAGCAATCAAATGTGTCCTTATTGGGTATGGGAGGAATCAGAAAGGTTATCGGTGTTATGATCCCCTGACTAGAAAGATCTATACCACCATGGATTGCGAGTTCATTGAGAATGAATACTACTACCACCCTCTTCGATGTCAGGGGGAGAATCACAGTGACGATCTCAGATGGTTAATCAGTCCACGGTTGTCCAACTTAGACCCAAAAGACCAAGTGGGCAATGTTACAGAGTCACCCCACCAAGACGTTTTCTCCACTCCTCTACCATTACCAATCCTGTCTGATCATCAGGTAAGTCATACAGTTCTCGATAGTACTATTGCTCCAGACAACACTAATACTGATAATATAAGTGATGATCATGTGAATGAAGAAGTTGTTACAGATACAGTTGAAACAGGGAATCATGATAGCCAAGGTATTGAAGGTGAATCATATATGTTACCTCCTCGCTCCACTCGAGGGGTCCCTCCAAGAAGGTATGATCCTGAATATGAGGCACAACGTTCAAGATATCCTATAGAGAAGTCTTCCAAATCAGGTAATTTGTCACAAAGTGCCTTAGCGTTTAAGGTCACTTTAGATACAACCAAGAGCCCAAGAACAGTAGAAGAAGCCCTTGTATCTGCACATTGGAGGAAGGCGATGGAAGAAGAGATTAATGCTCTTAACAGGAATGGCACATGGGAGAAATGCATCCTACCGAAGGAAAAGAAAGTTGTCGGGTGCAGATGGGTATTCACGATCAAGTACAAATCAGATGGCACGATTGAAAGGTACAAAGCTCGATTGGTGGCGAAAGGATACACTCAGACATATGGGGTTGATTACTCAGAAACCTTCTCTCCTGTTGCTAAGATTGATTCAGTTCGACTTCTGTTCAGCATTGCAGCAAACTTAGACTGGCCCCTACACCAATTTGATGTTAAAAACGCATTTCTACATGGAGATCTACAAGAAGAGGTGTACATGGAAGCTCCACCAGGGTTTACATTAGGGTTCTCGGAGAATGAGGGATGCAAATTGAGAAAGGCTTTGTATGGGCTGAAACAATCTCCCAGAGCGTGGTTTGGAAGGTTTACCTCTGCAATGAAGAAATTTGGCTACAGGCAAAGCAATTCAGATCACACCTTGTTCCTTAAACGAAGAGAAGGCAAAACAACGTGCTTGATAATTTATGTCGATGACATGATCATTACCGGGGATGATAGAGATGAAATTGCAATTCTGAAGGGAAAATTATTTCAAGAATTTGAGATGAAAGATCTAGGTAGGCTGAAGTACTTCCTAGGGATTGAAGTTCTTAGATCAAATAGAGGAATTTTCATATCCCAAAGGAAGTATGTTTTAGACCTGTTAACTGAAACAGGGATGCTAGATTGCAAGCCTATCGAGACACCAATGATGATGAACCATGGACTACAGATGATCGAAGGAGGAAAGTTAGCTGATCGCATGCAGTATCAATGCATGGTAGGGAAGTTGATCTACTTAGCTCATACAAGGCCAGATATTGCATATGCAGTAGGAATAGTCAGCAGGTTCATGCACAAGCCTCAGGTTCAGCATATGGATGCCGTTTATAGGATTCTAAGGTACCTTAAGGGATGTCCTGGTAAGGGAGTATTTTATCAGAAAAATGGTCATTTTGATCTTGTGGCATATACAGATGCAGATTGGGCAGGTGATAGGGATGATAGAAAGTCAACTTCAGGCTACTTTACTCTTTTGGGAGGAAATCTAGTCACGTGGAGGAGCAAGAAACAAAAGGTGGTGGCCATGTCTAGTGCAGAAGCTGAATTCAGAGGTGTAGCAAAGGGAATCACAGAAGTCCTGTGGCTGAGAAAGTTACTTACTGAACTAGGATTCCCTCCTAAAAGGAGTTGCGAGCTGTACTGCGATAATCAAGCAGCTATCAATATTTCAGAAAATCCGGTTCAACATGATCGCACCAAACATGTAGAAGTGGACAGGCATTTTATAAAGGAGAAATTAGAAGCCCAAGTAATCAAGCTTCCGCATGTAAAGTCCAAGGATCAGCTAGCAGACATTCTTACAAAGGCAGTTGGAACTCAATTTTTTGAAGAGGTTCTGTGCAAGTTGGGTGTTGGTGACCCTACGACCCAACTTGAGGGGGAGTGTTAGATTATGCATTACGGTTATTCTTAGGAGCAGTTACTTGTATTAGTGGTGTGTAGTGTTGCAGTTACTAGTTATTCTTAGGAGCAGTTATTTTAAACATCTGTATAAATAACCATCATCAGTTGTTGAATGAAATACAAGAAATAAATACAAGAAACACAAAAACCTTGCTGGTTAAACAGAAAACACATAGGTCCTAATTTCCCTATTGTCATTGCTTCTTATGGGGTCGCTCTTAATGATGCTCGAAAATGTCTTACGCATTACAAATGGAAATATGTGGTTATTGATGAGGTAAAATTTTCATGTACTGAAAGTTTTATAGTCCTCTGCCCTATAATTTTGCATTTTTTCAATTCTGTATCTTTACTTGTAAACTGTTTATTCCAATGCATTTTTATGATTTGATAGGGCCGTCGCCTGAAAAATTCTAATTGTAAATTGCCGAGAAGTGTGAATTTGATCAAAACAAGTAGAATGTTTATGGAATCATTCTATAGTTTGAATCCCATATATTAAATATTGAGGCATTGATTGCTATAATGTGGAGTTCATTTCATGTCATCACGATAGCATTTAATTAATTACATTTAATTTCATAATTTTCCATAAAAAATCATGTTCTAGATTTCTTAAATATATATCTATAATGATAATTCATTTCTGGAGGCAACAATAGAGCAAAACTTTCTATTATTTTTGGTACCTCTTTTAAGGTTCTTGCTTAGTTCACTTATCTAGGTTAACTAAATTTGTCTGTTTTTTTTAATATGATATTGATGAAACTGGGTGGATGTTTGAAGGAATGAGTAGTTGTATTATCTGAGTTTCAGTAAGATGTTAGGATTTGCTGATTTTTTGAAGTGGTTATTATGTCCAGGTTTGATCTTTCGGGAAAACGCAACAATGAGGATAAGGAGGAAGCGGAAGAGAAGAAAAGAGTTCAGGCATGATTTCAATCAATACTGATTTGTTAAATTTTAATTATACTTGTGTCTTTTTGATTTCACGAGCCTTTATTGTATTAGGACTTTGTTTTCTTGGCTTTATTGGTGACATGGTTTTGAAGGAGTTATTGGTGGTTGGGAATGAACAAAGTTATTGCGGAGTATGTTTGGCGCTATCTGACCCGTCAAAAGGTTAAAAGAGAACATAAACGACCAGACAGTTTGCTACAACATTTGGAGATACCGGTGTGGAAGTGGGATGACATGTCGATGGATTTTATTGTGAGCTTGCCTTGAACAAAGTTGGGTAATGATGCTTCGTGGATCATAGTGGTTCGTTTGACAAAATCAGCACGTTACATAAAGTATGTCGTACGATTTCACGATGTACCCCGTGCAATTGAGTCGGATAGAGATACATGTTATTTGTCGCATTTTTGGAAGACTTTGCAATAGGCTATGGGCACTACATTGTTGTATAGTACGTCGTTTTCACCCGCAGACTGATGGGCAGACGGAAAGGACAAATCAAATTTTAGAGGACATGTTGCGTGCTATTTCCATGGAGTGGCCAGGGTCATGGGATGATCATTTGGATCTAGTCGAGTTTTCTTAGAAAAATAGTTACTAGGCGACAATTCAGATGGCTCCATTTGAGGCTTTGTATGGGAGACGTTGCCGAAGCCTAGTGTATTAGGACGATTTCACTAAAGCAGTGACTTTGGGACCCGATTTCTTACTTCAAATGACAGAGCAAGTGAAATTGATAAAGGATAGAATGAAAGTAGCACAAGACCATTAAAACTCTTATGTTGATTTAAAGCATCGTCCAGAATAGTTTGAAGTGGGGGATCGAGTGTTGCTTCGGGTATCGCCGATGCGTGGGGTAGTTCGTTTTGGTGCTCATGGAAAGTTGAGCCCTAGGTTTATTGGTCCTTATGAGATTTTGGAACGAGTGGGTAAGATGGTCTATCGGTTAGCTCTTCCCAATTCCTTCGAAAAAGTTCATAATGTGTTTCACGTGTCTCAATTAAAAAGATATTTTGCAGCGACCTCTCATCTCTTAGACCCCGAACCTTTGGAATTAGATACAATCTTGTCTTATGTTGAACAACCTGTTTGAATTTCGGATACGGAAGTTCATAGTACGCGAAGGAAAGATATTATAATGGTTAAAGTATTATGGTCAAATCATGAGCGTGAGGCGGCTATATGGGAAACTGAAACCTCCTTGCGTGAGAAGTACTCGCACCTGTTTCAGGTTAGTAAAGTTACGGGGACATAACTTCCTTAAGCAGGGTAGAAGGCGATGTGAATTTCACGCGAGTTAATAAGTGAATTGATTTAAGTTGTGGCCTGTCATTTAACAAGTGTTGTGTTGTGAATTGTATTAATGTGTTGTTTGTATGAGTTGTTAAATTGTTATCAACTATCTGCGTTACATTTGTAGGAGTTTTACGTTTCTGTGTCGTTGTACAAGTTATGAGGGCGTAACTTCTTTTAAGAGGGGTAGTTTGTAACACTCCATTAAATTATCGATTAAAAAGAACTTTAATTATTAATAAAAATTTAATCGATTCAATATATTATATAATTATTTGAGTATACCTTTGTTGCGCACTTGTTTGTCGCGTAACAAGTTTATCATAATGATAACAACTAAAACAAACAATAAAGTAATCACATAAAAATTTAAAATAAAATAAAAAATATAATGCCCTCTTGGACCATAAAATGACATTTTTCCCAGTTCAAAGCAAGGTTTACCTCGTAACACCTTTTCATATCTTTTTCAAGATTTTGCAAGCACGTGTCAAAAGATAAAACACCAATGCTGAAATCAACCATAAACACTTTCATAAAATTCTCAACCATGTCTGAGAAAATGACCATCATACACCTTTGGAACGTGGAAGGTGCATTGCACAATCCAAAAGGCAATTCCAAATAGGCATGTGAATGTTTTTTTGTCTTGGTCTTCCGGGTGAATTGGAATTTGGAAAAATCTAGATTAACCGTCAAAAAACAAAAATATCAATGAGAGGTCAATCTCTCTAACATCTGATCAATAAAGGGGAGGGGGAAATGGTCTTTCCTAGTGGCTTTATTCAACTTTCTATAATCAATGCACATCATCCAACTGCAGTGGTGCATGAAGGGATCATTTCACCACTTTCCCCTTGAATAATAGTCATTTCACCTTTCTTTGGTACAACATGAATAGGGCTGACCCATCTACTATTGAAGATAGAATGGATGATGCCTGACCTGAGTAGCTTAAGATTTACATTTTTTTTACTTCTTTCATGTTCGAATTCAACCTTCTTTGAGGCTCAACGGAGGTGAATAGATCATCATTCAAGTGAATTCAATGCATATCTAAGGAAGGACTAATTCCCTTGATATCATCTATTGAATATCCTATGACCCCTTTGTATTTTCTCAACAAAACAAGCAATTTTTCAAGCGAGGAGTCATCAAGGGTATCATTCGCTATGACCGGACATTTATGCTTAACATCTAAATAGGTATATATAAGAGCATGGGGAAGGGGTTTTAATAATACCTTGGGAGGAGGCATGGTACAATCCTCTATTGCAGAATCCACTTCCTCATCTCCAAATATGCTTTCCAAAACAACTTCTTCTTCCTCATAAGCTTGAGGTCCATCAAGTTATTTCTTGAAAAACATAGCCTCCTTAGATAGGCTTTCACTATCATCTCACAAGACCTCCTCGAGGGGGTCTTTGACATCAATCCTCTTAGCAAAAGAAGCCACCTTACTATCAATCACCTCCATACGATAAGCTTGCTCCGTTAATGGCACCTTGGTGGTCTTTGAAAATTTAAAGACCAACTTCTCCTTTGCTACCTCCACCGTGATGGTTTCATCTTTGCAGCTGATGAGAGCATTAAGATTTTTCAAGGCTGCTCTTCCAAGTATGAGAGGTGTGTAGAGATCCTCTTCCATTTCTATAACAACGAAATCACATGGCACCACCAAATGCCCAACTTGTATCGGGATTTCTTCAAACTCTCCATACGGTACCTTAACGTTGCAATCTACAAGTTGGATTATTTTTCGAGAGGTTTGTAGATCAAACACAAGCGTCTTAGCAATGGACAAAGGCATAAGACTAGTAGAAGCACCAAGATCCGCAAAAGCCCCCTTTGGTTCAGATGACCCAACTTCACTGGTAGGTTGAATGGCCCTGAACTCTTTCTCTTCTTGGTAGATTACGCTGAACGATCTTACTAACTTGGTGGGGCAACTTGATCACTTCCTCCTCTAACTTCCTTTTGTTTGAAAGGAGGTCTTTGAGAAACTTTGCATATTTAGGCATCTGCTCCATTGCCTCAAGGAATGGAATCTTCATTTTCATTTGACTCAGCTTTTTAATGAACCTCTTGAAATGAAATCAAGCTGTTTTTCTACCCTCCGCTACGTAAAGGGAACCAACGATACATATACTCTTTCATGTTCTCTCAATAACCCTTTTTCTTTATTTTTTTGGTGTTTTCTTTTTCTCTCTTTTTCATTTTTCTCATTTTCATATTTTTCTTTTTCTTCAATCTCATTCTCATCACCAGTTTCATTTTTCTTCTCATTCTCAACCTTTTCTTTCTCACCATCAATCTCACTTTTATCACTCTCATTTTCCTTTTCACTCAATTTCTCACATTGCTCTTGACTGTTGTGCTCATCTTCCCTTGGCATCTCAGGTTCTTTGTAGGAAGTCCTAGATCTCAAATGAATAGGCTTCGCGGTGTGCGGAGGTGTTTGGTTGATCGGGTTTGTTTGGGAATTTCCTGGAAATAAGATTTGTGGAGGAAGGCTGACTAGCTAGGCTAGTTGGTTATCTATCACCTTGAAATGAGCTTGCATTTCTGATATTTGTTGGGTAAGGGCTTGATTGATTTGGGTTATATTCTGCAACTGGGATAGGAATTGGTTTTGGAAATCTATTCCAAGTAGGAGCTTGATACTTTGGGAATGGAACATGACCCCTTTTAGGCCCTTGATTGAAGTTTGATGGACCTTGATTTCTAGCATTCAGGTGCTTATAAGGTTCATAGTTGTAACCTTGGTTGTTCCACCTCCCTTGATTTGTATTTTGATTGTAACCACGATCTCCTTGAGAATTGGAAGCTTGGTTTTGATTTCCATAATTTAATGGTGCAACATGTTTTCGGAATAAGATGCATCGTGGTTTGTTCCCCCAAAAATTTCAGAAGAGAAATTAGAAGCTTGAACGGTTGATACTTTTGAAGGCTTTTCAACACCCAGTTGAGCTAACTTCTTGTCTAGCAATGCTTCTAGTTTGCTCTCTTGAGACTCAGAATTCTTTACTTCGTACATCCCGTTAGCTCTAACCCTTTCTTCATTGCCCCATGACGAGTTCTTCAGTCCGTGGGATTTTGCATAATTTCCCTCTAACTTTGGAATCTAGCAATGCTTTGTTTGGTGGAAGAAGACCATCATAGAAGAAAGTATTGAGATGGTTCATAGTGTGGGCAAGCCCTCAACATTCTCTTAAATCGTTTTTATGCCTCTGTTAGAGATTCATCCTCATCTTAAGTAAAACCGGCAATTTTCTTTCTCCAATCTTGAGTTC
This sequence comes from Amaranthus tricolor, assembly GCF_026212465.1. Taxonomy (NCBI): domain Eukaryota; kingdom Viridiplantae; phylum Streptophyta; class Magnoliopsida; order Caryophyllales; family Amaranthaceae; genus Amaranthus; species Amaranthus tricolor. The sequence continues at coordinate 7,551,083 of NC_080053.1, read as the reverse complement.
TCACGGATGGGTAGAATCTTTCTAGGAATGCTTTCTTCACCTCTCCCCATGTAGTCAAAGAATCAGGCTCAAGATATTTATACCAATCTTTAACATCACCTGCTAGAGTAGATTGAAATAGATCTTCACATAATCTGGGCTATCAGTACATACTGGCATGAGGTCACAAAGTTCAGTGAATTTTTCCAAATGCTCTAGTGGACACTCATTCTTCATCCCAGAAAATACTTCCTCCCTAACTGTTCTTGCATTTTGCGGATGTATTTGGTAGTTTGTGCTGGTGGTAGGAAGTCTAATCCCCTTTGTGGCTTATAATTCCCGGGTGTACCAAATTGCCCAGAAAGAGGTTGATTCTCCATATGTTGCTCACTTTCTGTATCACTACTAGATGGTGATGATTGTGGCTAGTTAGAAGGGGTACTAAGATTACCCTCCTCAATGGTGTTGTGTTGGGGGTGGTTTAGCGAAGATGACGAAGATACCGATTTATTTCTAAATGAAGGGTTCAATTTCTTCGCTCCTTCTTCGGATTAAGCTCATACAACCACCACTGGAAAGAGATTGTTAGCAATGACTATCACAGATTAAAGTGTAAGTATTCTCAATATTTACAATATTTAACAATTGTCATAAGCATACTAATTTTGGCAGTCATTCTCCGGCAGCGGCGCCAAATTGATAGAGGTTCGAAGTCGTAGTCCTACGGTTTTTGATGATTTGACTAAGTCCACTCTATACAATAATTTAATTATACACCTTAAATAACCCCAATGACTAGCATTAGTGGTAAGTAAGGGGTCGATTCACAGGGAAATGCTTATGCGACAAGTAGAATTTTTATAATAATGAAGATTTTCGGTTTGGTGAGTTATAAAATAATTTATGATTCAAATTTTAAACAATAAAGTAAAGACTAGAGTTTTGAGGTTAACTTCTTGATTTACTAAAGGGGTGGGTTGAAAATATGTTTTTAATCAAGTTTTTTGATGAGAAAGTCTTTCTATTTTATCTCCACAACTTCTCGGCATAGGACCTATATAGTTATTAATATGATTTAGGAGATTCGGCGTTTGCGCGTAGAACTTGACCATACTACTAACTTTTTGATATAAGTTTATGACTTCCAACTTATGTTGAATAAGAAGCAATCATACAAGATTGACATGGTTCATCATCCTAAGGACTGACTAGGTCTCGAAGGAATCCTAATAAAGTTAGCTTTTGGGCTACTTATTACTAGACCGGAATCATACTTCACAAGTGTTCAATACATTCAATCAACATTAATTGTCCATGGATGGAGAACGAAATGGACTTTCGATTCCTTACCATAGAACTCACATATTCATTTATGTACATATTTTTACTCAACCCATTATCCCCATATGCAAATCAATATGTTAGCTACATCCCCAAACTCTAGAAGGTAGACTACTCACTCATGATGATGGAACTAAACACATAAACTATCGTAACATACATGATTTTTGCAATAAACTAAAAAGGAAAAGTTAAGATTACTTACTATCCTCAACAATAAAGGGGTTGAAGACAACTATGATAAGAACACGAACTTCAATGAAATATTTAAACACTCCACAATAAGTTATATACTTAAACCTACAATATTCTGAAAAATACCCAAATGTCTTGAATTACTAATGAAAAATACTTCCATCTACAAGAGTTCATAAACAAGATTACAACCCAAAGACTTAAAATGAAGAATTAATATGCTAAAGATAATGTTTAAATAAAAACTAAGGAATGTTTCTAAACTAAGGAACTACTTTAAACCCATTCAAGAATGAATATGCAAAGGAAGAAGAGAGAATGAGAGTTGGTTCAGCTTGTGAGCTGATGGGTATGCCTCCCTTTGAGAACCTTGGGGTATTTATAGCCAAAATCAAGAGCTCATCCACTTGCCTTCATGATGATTGTAGGGATGGTAAAGCAAGCAACCTCCCCCATCATTAGAATCAGATGCATAGGAGTAAGAAGGCTGAAGCATGTAAGGGAAGAGATTGAAGGAAACTTGAGGCAATAATTCACAGGCAAAAAATGAACAGTAGCTTGCAGGTGTGAACCAGTCAACTCGACTTGTGCCAGTTGACCGGTGATGTGCTCGTTTTTAGAGCACATTTATCTCCTCATTGTATTGTCGAGTCTCACGTTTTAGAATGATTTCACACACTTTACGCATGATTTCACCTTATTCTTGTCTTTATGGTGTTTTGAGGTAATTTCAGGTATTTTCGGATATTTCAAGGTATTCACGTTGCTTACGAGACTTAGATGCTTTGATCGAAGATTAGACATACATGTCAAAGCTTTCCCAAGCATTCCAAGTCTTCCTTAAGGTCCCCACAAAGCCTGGAAGCCATCTAGAACTTCAAAAGATCCAATTGGGCCAAAGAAAGGAAGCATTCGACCGAACCCCATCACCATTAGGTCGAATGGATTAGGATTCGAATGAATGTAATACTAATTCAGGCGAATGGGCACTTGATACTCTAGATTTGTGCTAAAACTTACTGGAAAACCCGAATGGAGCCCCAATGGGTTGAATGGGTGCCCATTCAGGCGAATGGTCCCACAATTCGGTTGAATGGACCCTCCGGATTGCGCATTTCTATTTCTTAGCAAGCTGAGCTTCGAAGGCTTTCAGGGCATTTTACCCTTTTTGTTCCTTATCTTATAAATACCCCTTTGTATCTGAATAAATCCTATGCCTAGTGTGGGTGCCCTTGTGCCTCACTCTAGAACATCACTCTTTCATTGCTTTCCTTTACTTTTTACCCAAATGTAGATTTAATGTTCTTCATTTATGCTTTCTTCTACTTTCAAGTCTCTTCATTTATGTAAGTTTACATTCATTTATGCTTTGATGTCTCTATTGTTTTCCTCTATTGCTTTCATTTAATGCTTTCTTAGTGTAGATTTAATGCTTTCTTCTTCAATTCCTTTAATGCTTTCTTTATTGTTTTCTTTCCTTTAATGCTTTCCATGTTAATTGCTTATGTTTCTAGTATGTTAGAGTAGTTTTTCTTGGGGTTTTAGATTGGAGAAACCCTAGGCTTGGTCTTGTCTTCCATGTTTAGGATTAGGGTTGAGATTGATTATGATTGTAATAAATATTCGATTTGAATCTTGTCCTGCCACTCTTTGAGAGACATACGGCGATTATAGGTTGTTCGTGTGGCTTATAGGGTCACTAACTTTCTATTGCTATCTAGAGTGTCTTCATTGATTGTCGTTCGATCTCCCTTGACCTAGCTTATCTTTATTTCCAATAGATCTTCCTAGGGTGGATCTAGTCTAGTCCCCGCTTGTCTTTCATTGTTTAGTTTCACTTTTTATCCTCGTTACTAGTTTAGTTCACCCACCAACCAACCTTCCATATAACTTTCCCACATCAAGCTTAGAGTCTAGCATTCCTTATCCTTGTGGTTCGACCCCTGACTTACCATTACACTCGTTGTAGTAGTATTAGGATGATTATAAATATTGTTTGCATAACTTGGTTCTTAGTGATAACGACGTGCAAAAACCCTGTTATCAAAATGGCGCCGTTGCCGAGGACAAGGTATTTTGTTTAGATTTTATTCTTGGGGTGCTTTAAGAATAACTTATGTGTGTGAAATTTTTGTTTTTCTTCATGGCTTGCTATCCCTTGCATCAATACGAGGATGAATCTTTTTGGATATTCTTTATTAGATATAGGGATTCTCTCCCTTATGAGCATAGCGTTGAACAATGGCAAATCTGTCTTGACGTTTATAAGGGATTGAATAGTGAGACTAGGGAATTTGTGGATTATGTTCAGTTTAATGCATTCCTTGACTAAACCCCGGTGCTCTGTTTGAATTTTTTTAGATGGTTAGCCAAGGATAACTTTAAGAAAGAGTGTCCCGGTTTCCTTCCCCTTGAGGTTCCACTAGCCTACCCCTTCACCGATTACATTTACAGTGATACACCAATGGGGTAAGAGTTGGAGAGAACGTGGAGTGTTAACCAATTTAAAAGGGCTTTTGAGGAGAGCCTAGGTACCCATGACCACCTTATGCCCTTGGTACTAGACCATGACCTAGACTCCCCTTGCTTTGTTGCTTACTCCCCTCCATCTCTTGATGATCAACTTATGGACGAGTTTTATGATGATATGTACAATTGGGAGGAGTTTACATTCCCCACACCCTTGCATCATTACTTTCCCGTTCCTTGTGTTGATGCACCACCTACCAGTGAGGTTCTTGTTGAAGTGCCTTGTGTGCTTCATACTAATGAACCCCTCACATATGTGTATGATCATCCGGCTAGTGAATCCAATGGCTTAGAGGTAGATATGCCCTCGATTGAGGAATCTCAAGTACATACCCTTAGTGTGTCTTCTGTTGAGTCTCACCCTACACCTCTTAGTCATTGACTTGCCAGTTTCTTCCCTCCCTCATCCTTTTGTTCGCTCTTCCTTCGGCTTTTCATCTCGTTATGAAAATTCGATCTTTGCTGTGTTTCTGCTTCTCTTCTTGCTTCTCTCCCTCTTCCACTCCCCAACCTCTGCTATTGTGGGGAGTGAGTTTGACAAACTCTTACGAAGTTTGATTCACCATATAGTGAGTCAGGTCTAGCTAAAGACCTTAAAGAAGAGCTTGCTGGGAGGCAACCTAACTGTAAATATTATCTTTTATTTTATTTTTTTTCTTTATCGCATTGCATTTTTGCTAGTCAGTGCTCACGTTTGTTTTGTAGTGTTGTTATTTATGTAGTTCTAAGAGTGAAAACCCTCCTAGCCTAGGTATGACCTTCTTCCCTCTATATTATTGTTAGTGTTTGTGTGTGTTGGGTATCGTGAAAATCTTGTTGACCATTGTTTAAAATGATTCACCTTTGTCTTCTCTCTCCTTCTTTGCTAGGGACTAGCAAAAGCTTGGCTTGGGGGAGAGTTGGTCAACAATTATTTCACCATTACCCATTTTTTTGTGCATTTAGTGTCAAATAGGTCTAGATTAGTGCATGGCATGTGTTATTTTGTATATATTTTGCATGATCACCTTGCATTAATGGCATATTATATATATTGCATATTCATGCATGTGTTATTTTGAGTTGTGAAACTAGCATGCAAGCTTCTGGTGTGTATATCTATGGTCTTACACATACTTATGTTTTTCTAGCCCTGTGCTTGTTTTGGGACCAAGTGAGTGACCGTTTTCCACCTGACTTGGGGGATCTGGGTTTGCTTGGATGGTGGCTAGGATGACTACTTATTGAGGCACATTTCGACTAGCTGGTTAGATTGAGCCTTCTTGGGCTCCCTTGTGAGTTCCATGCATTTTGAGTGCTAGTTAGGGGATCTAAGTATTGTGTCTATTCTCCTCCAACATAGTCTACTTTTCAAGGGCCAAGGATGATGTTGTAAGATCGCGTAATCCTTAGGGGTTCTTACAAGCTTTAATCACGGATCGAAAGAAAGAACGATGAAGGGAATGAAAGGTGGTGAATGTGGAATGCAATGACTATATCTTTTTTGTGTTTTCTGTTTGATTTTCGAAAATGCAAATGGAGGATAGTTATGGCTACTATGAATCCACGTAGCAAGTAACGACGCTCTTAAGGCACAGGTGCACGCGCCAAGTATACCACGCATACGAACTTTTGCGAATATGACTCTAATTCAAGAATCATACATACAACGTGGATTGAAACAAAACGTTTCGGGTTTTCTTTATCATTAATCAACTTTCCTAAAAAACATAATACATGCTGAACTTATTTATAAAGGAAAGCAAAACTAAAGAAACTAACTAAAAACCGACTAATGAAACCGTGGCTATAGGGACGTGTGGAGGTTACCACTTTGGCTAGTTGTAACGTCTTAGTAACTACCTCCTATGTGTCCATTCTACAAGTAACTTCTTGCGTAACTTTCGTCCCGTAATTAACTACATACAAAACCGACAATACTCCTAATTACTTGCATAAAATCAAAAAATAATTATCTAAAGATAACTACCTAAATTTTTGATTTTCTTTTATTGCATACATAAATAACTATCTAGCTAATATGGACTAAAAGGGCTTAAAAGGTGATGACTTTGTGCATTCCTTGCACACGCTTGAATGGCGCTTGACTTACTGAAAATAACTTCCTTGATGTCGTGCTTTGACCTGATTAACTTCCTTGATGTCGTGCTTTGACTTGATTTCCTTCTTTGTTTTCTTCTTGTCTTGTACTTCCATACTTGCTTATGACTTTCAAAATATTTAAAATTCATGACATATTTTCGTATGTTTTTTTTAACTTAAAATTAAATACTGAAAACATAAAAGGACCGACTCTAATAAACATAAAGTAAAAACACAAATTAGGAGCTAAGAATTAAAATTCAGATTTGAATTTGATTATGGATGATATTTGAAAGGTGGAATAAAGATTGCTTGTTGAATGAGGGTGGTGCGCGAACATTGAACTAGAATTGCAAATAAGATTGAGTGATGGATTGATATAGTCCACACAAAAGCTGCCCTTGTATGATGTTGTTGATGTCTTTGGATAAAACAAGCCATGAATAAAATTTCCTCCCAATTTTGAAATATTGGTGGACTTTGATTACTTTGATTTGCAAATAACATATTTGTTAGATTTATGCTACACAGCCAAATTGCATACTATGGATGTTAAATTGACTTTACGTTAAGCCAAGTTCTTGCCTTTACCTTTTCTTTCGTAGCCATGCTATTTAAACTCCACATAAGCCAAATATTTTCTCTTTTGACCTAGAGGATAGCTTAGTGATGGTGGGGTTGGTGTGTTACACTATGTTGTGGGCTTTTTGGTTAGTATAGCGGTTGTTGGTTTATGATGACTCTATTCATTCATACTTTACTCATATTATCTCTCCCTTTTCTTCTTTTGCTTTACATAGTGATTATCATATACATACACGTTCATTGAGTAAGGACACCTTCCTCTCGTTTTACAAAGAGCTTTACATATATATATATATATTTATTTTAGTAAGGAAATCATTACTTTCATTTGGGAGATGAGCTTTAAAAACACATGATGAGAAAATTGTGATGAAATTAAAATTTTTGATGGTGTTTTATGATAGATTTCATTTGTACTTTATTTGTGGTTTTCGGGTTAATATCATTATTGGATACGGTGTTTATTGGTTTGTTATGAGGTGTTTGTGGTATCTATTATCTTGGGTCACTAGCTATCCTCAACTTTAGCGCCACATTCCCAAATGTATCCCACCTTAACCTAAGCCTACGTTATAACCTTTCACAAACCTATACGACTTGGTCTGATTAGTGTGTTTTGTGCTGGAGAGTAGATATGACACAATTCCAAAGATTTGCCTCTATTAGGTCTTTGATTCCCGAATCATCTTTAGTCGGATGACTGTGTGCGAAACACGAACCATAATCAAACACATAAGAGTTGATAACCGGCTTCTAGCACGTCGTTAATACTAAAAGCCTAGCTATGCAAACAAAATTTATAATCGCGCTAATACTACTACTAGTGTAATGGTAAATCGGGGGTCGAACCACAAGGACAAGGGATGCTAGACTAAAGACTTGATGTGGGAAGGTTGGTTGGTGGGTGAACTAAACTAAAGACAAGAATAAAAAGCGAAACTAAAACAATGAAAGACAAGCGGGGGATAAACTAGGTCCAACCTAGGAAGATCTATTGGAAATAAAGATAAGCTAGGTCAAGGGAGTTCGAAGGATAATCAATCAAGATGCCCTAGATATCGAGAGGAAGTTAGTGACCCTATAAGCCACACGAACGACCTATCATCGCCCTATGTCTCTCTAGGAGTGGCAGGACAAGATTCGAATCGAATATCTATCAACAACCATCATCAACCTCAATCCTAACCTAAACATTGAAGAAAAGACCAAAACTAGGGTTTCTCTAATCTAAAACCCCTAAAGAAACTACTCTAACATATTGAAGATAAAAGCAACAAGCAAGGAAAGCATTAAATCTACTCTAGAAAGCATGAATAAAGTGAAGAACAAGAAAGTTATAAAGAAAGCATAAAGGAATTGAAGAACATGAAAGCATTAAATCTACACTAGGAAAGCAATAAATGAAAGCATAAATGAAAGTAATAAAGATATGAAAGCAATAAATAAATGTAAACTTACATAAATGGAAGGACATAAAAGTAGAAGAAAGCATAAAGGGAAGAACATTGAATCTATACTAGGGTAATAGTAAAGAAATAAGTAGATGAATGATGTTCTAGAGTGAGGCACAAAGGCACCCACACTAGGCATAAGGGTTTTACAAAAATGAGGGGGTATTTATAAGCTAGGGAACAAAAGGGGTAAAAACACCTAAAAGCCCTCGGGAATAAACTTGCGAAGAAAAGAATTTGCGTAGTTTGGGGCCTCCATTCGGTCGAATAGAACTATGGTTCGCCCGAATGGTACCTCATTCGACCGTATGGAGGTAGATTCGAGCTTTCTAGTGCGTTTAAGCATCAAACTCGAGCATCATATGACCATTCGCCTGAATCTCATGGGAATTCGCCCGAATCAACACCATTCGCCCAAATTGGGCTTTCATTCGCCCAAAACAGTGACATCCATCATGTTTCGTGAGTTCCAATGGTTTATTCGCCCGAGCCAGCACCCATTCGACCGAATGGGTGGTCGAATGCCTTGATTTCCTTCTCTTAATGTATCTTTGAAACGCCAGAAGGTCTTTGAACTTTGCGAGGCTCTCGGTGGTGACTTGGGATGTTGGGAGAAGGTTCCATATGCGTGTCTAATCTTTGATTAAAGTGTCTAAGTCTCGTACGCAAAGTGAAATACCTTGAAATCTTCAAAAATACCTGAACCTACCTCAAAACACCATGGAAACAAGAACAAGGTAAAATCATGCGTAAAGTGTGTAAAAACGATTCAAAGTCGCGAGACTCGACACTATAATTAGGAGATATGCCATTTTAATTCTGAAGACTCGGGTCTCCATTGTTGACGTTCTTTTAGTGCCTGAACATGCTAAAACTTCCTCAAAAATGGCTAAAAGCTCCTAAAATCAATTAAACAACTATACCACAAGCGTAAATCATAGAAATTGAGCATAGTAGGCCTAAGTTGAGTAAGATATGCATATAAAAGGCTTAAAATCAATTAAGACTGGGCATAATTTGTGCAATAAGGGCATGTATTAGACCCCAAGATACCGAAAAGGGAAAGAACCTTCAAGCATACCAAGGATATCCATTACTTCTATCTTTATATCAGTAGCCACCCTTGGAATGAAAAGCACTAGTGTGTATCATGGTAGCCACAACACTAGGATGCACTTTACAGAACATAAGAAGGTCATCGGTGAACAACAAATGGGTAAGCCCTACTTTGGGTTCTTGCTAGTATCCTGGAGCACTCTAGATAAGTACTCTATACATAGTATAAATAGGTAGGGAGAGAGGGGGTCACCTTGCCTCAGCCCCTTTGCAGCTTTAAAAGGTCTAAAGGGAACACCATTTACCAGAATCGAGAAAGAAACAGTGGTAACACAAGTAAGTCCCCCACTTTGTCAGCATTAGAGCTCTTTGGGATGAGAGTCAAGGTTGCACAGTTCACAGGAGCAAACATTCTATTTGAGTTGAAAAAGAAGTCCACCGCTTCAGTGAAAACCTGATTGATCACCTCCTAAGTTCTCTTGAAAAAGTAAGCATTAAAACCATCAATCCCTAGTGCCTTATTATCATTTATACCCAATAAAGTGTCTTTAATCTCCCAATCTAAAATTTTCTGAGTGAAAGCCTGGACGTCACGAACCGTAAGCTGTGGCCCATTTCTCATCGCAGCTTTATTAATCCCCATAGTTACTCTAGAGGGGGCCACTTGAAGATTTTTATTGAAACTATGAATTTCTTCTTGAATGTCACTTGCTTTTGTAAGCGCCTCCCCCTGACTGTTCTTTAGCGCATAAATGCCATTACTCGATTGTTGTTCCTTTATGGTTGCATGAAAATTGGTGGAGCTCTCATCATTATGGTGAATCTGATGGATGCAGGATTTTTGGTGGAGAGTAAAGTTTTCAATCCCTCTAAAGCACCGAAGTTTGCCAATAACATCTTTCTCCTGATTGTGCAACTCAGAGTGGAAAGGTTGAGCCTTAGATCAAATTGAATATCATCAAGATTTCCCTCTAAACTCTTGATTTTACTAGTTATCCCATGAAGGGTTTTCAGACTTTTCTTTATTGCAATCAATTTGCCTTACAAACAAACCATAGGCGGTCCCTTGTTATGGGACTTCCACGCTTCCTTAACTACTTTGATGTAGTCCTTATGATCTGCCATGTAGTTCAAGAACCTGAAAGGACGAGCTCCAGAGGTATTCTCTTTCAAGAGGTTTAGGGTCAGGGGGTGTGATTCGATTGCCTCAAATTTCCATACTTCACCATGATAGTTGCATAAGAATTAAGCCAAGAAAGATTTCCTAAGCATTGCCCTCCAATGGCTTCAGGAAGTGAAGATGAGCAACAGGGGGCTTGGTACTTTTGATCAAATGCATATGATCCAGAGTCCAGTACAGAATCAGAAGAAGAACCATAGAACATGGAAGAACAAGAACCACAGCAACAAGATCATCATAAGCCAAGGCTCAGCAAAGAGTTAAAGGCATCTTATTTTCCAAGAAATGTTGTCACTAAAAGTTAGTGACTCACTTCCTCATGGTACATTCAAACGGATTGCTCAAAAATACGGTTATCATCATAAAACCATAAGAAATTTATGGAAACAAGAAATTCAAACTAAAGAAGCAAACAAGGCATACGTTGTAGAATCGAAGTACAAAAATTGTGGAAGAAAAAGTGGTGGTACCACCAAACATACTTGAGTCTAAACCAATGGGCGAACATACTTGCATTAGAGATGTGGCAACATGTTTAGACTTGGCACCGTCAATGGTTTGGAGGTTGATAAAAAGAGGCGAGATAAATGCACATTCTAATCCATTACACCCCGCTTCACCGATGCTAACAAAATAAGAAGGGTGGAGTGGATTTTGAGCCTTATCCAAGAAGACACCATTCAAAGATACCCAATATACAAAGCCACATACGATTTTATTCACATCGACAAAAAGTAGTTTTATTTAACCAAGAAAACACAAAGGGTTTATTTAGCACACAAAGAAAAGCTTCCGTATAGGGCAGCAAAGTCATCAAAATTCATACCTAAGGCCATGTTCTTAGGGCGGTTGCAAGGCCTAGATGGAATCGATATGGCCAATTTACGTTTGATGGGAAAATTGGAATTTTCCCTTTCACCAATAGGGTGGCAGCACAAAGTGTAACAGACTCGAAATTTCTCTTTAATCATCCGATTATTTTTTTTTTCTGATAAATTCTTAATTCATAATCCTTAACTCCAATTTAATTTAGTCATCATATATAATTTTATTCCTCGAGATTTAATTCTTATATCCGATTTTATATTCCGTTAGAATTACAATACGTGTCCGAGTTCTTTAAATTATTTTCAACTCGAAATTTTAAATTTTTAAAATATTCTTTTTGAGCCCAAAAGTTTTAATTACTAATTTATATACTTTGAAAATTTCAAAATTATTTAATTAACTTACGGTTTACTAAAGCTTTACGTTTTAGATGCTTAATTCCTAATTAATTCCATTAAAAATTATTTTAACGACTTTAACACTTTCACTTAAACTATTTTAATTAAAACTAGTATAATTATAAAACTAAATTTAATTACACTTTTAAGCTTGTTTTTACACCTAAACTAATCCTAACTACCTAAAACTAATTAGTCTAAACCTACCTATAGTTTTTATTACTTATTTACTTACATAAGTAAAATAAGTTCAAAAAGAAATCAAACTTCATCCTTACCATCATGTTGGATGGTTATGGGTAAGATATATAGCTATGATTTTTTTTATTTTTTATCCAAATATTATAAGATCTTGTCCCATAAATATCTTCTTTATATACTAGCTATTTTCCTAACATTTAACCTTGCAAAACTTAAAACAAAACTCACCTAATATATATCATTCTAGTTATGTAATATTAAGGAATTAAGTCATCTACTTTTCTTCCATTTGCTCCTAATTTCACTTCATTATATCATATACTAAATTCCTAAAATTAATTAGTTAAAGAAAATCAAGAAGAAGAAGCATAGTTGGGTATCATTTTGGGTACTTGAAGATCATCATTTTGGAGTTTTGGGCTTGGAGGATCACACTATCCATTTTTCTAATTAGTACTTAGTATTAATCCTTAGTGGTAGTATGGCATAATTTCCTAACCTACTTTTTATATGGAAATTTTACATTACATTTACTTTATAATATGCAAAGTATGAAATATATGGAGCATGATTAATTAGGGAAATTGGTTGATGAATTTATGATTATGTTTATACTTAGTACGTTATGCTAAAAATATTGTTAGTATGTTGTTTAATAAATTTTGAACATGTTAGAAAGTTCGGTGGATTATTATGCTCTAACTAAAATTAAGTTTTACTTATGTATAAATTTGTGTTAGTATGTTTATGGGTTGTGTATTATATTAGGAATGTTATTATAATTAAGTATGTTTATGCTAGAATTTATTTTAATATGTTTATGTTAGTTTTAAATAATTTTATTAAGTTGTGAGTAGTTTTTATGAACATGTTATATTAACTAGGATTATATTTAAAAAGTTTGTATTAGAATTATTTGATATTTATGTTATCGAATTTTCAAGTTATTGTGTTGAAGTTTTTATTTTTTTAGTAATTATGTTAATTATTTAAACTTAGGATATACTACAAAAAAAATAAATTAAGTTGTTTATAAGTGGAAAATACTCTAAAAAGTAACCTAGGCCATTTGACCATATTAGTTTATATATAAATAAAAAAATAATAATAATAAAATAAAAATAAAATAATTAAATAATATAAGTTACTAAGTACCCATAATGAGATTAAAGAATATTTGTGAATAACATTTTATAAGCATTCAAAATGTTTCCTTGAATATATGAGAAATTATAATAAAGATAACTTTTATGATATTAAATAAACTAGTCGTACAAAATAATTTTATTTTTTTTAGTTTACTATTTGAGAAAAAATTTATGTACAAAGATATAAAAGTATTTTTAGAAATTTGTCTCTTAAATTATGAGTTAAATATTGATTTTTATGAAAATGTCAAAAAATAAAGTTTTACCCGTTTTATATCTAAAACATTGATTTTCGTGAAAATTATAAAGTTTACTTAAAATAATGATTTTTGTGAAGTTTTAAAGTTTTACTTGCTTTACAACTAAAAATATTGAATTTTCGTAAAAATTACAAAGTTTACTTGAAATATTGATTTTAGTGAAAAATTTGTAAGTGTCACTCTGTTTTTATAACTAGAGATATTAATTATTGAGAAGTTCCAAATTTTATGATTATTTGCTAAAATATTAATCTTTTTGTAAACTTCATAAAGTTCTTGTTTCCCTAAAACTTGAAACGTTGACTTTTATGAAATTGTTGGATTTGAAAAACTTATCCTGAGATTTCAATTTAACTTGGAGTTATAAATAAAATAATTAATTATCCGAAAATAATAAGTTGTATTGATTCTGTAACAACCCGACTTACCGTTGACTGAGTAAACAGGGTCATCACGGTGTTCATTTCCTAAGAAACTGAAATCACACTTCCAAAACTTTAGCAAAGGGGTCACCAGCTCTTCAACGTAATTAACTCATCTACATCTCAAAACAAACATCTAACTAAAACACAGGATAATCATCCAATTCTCTACAAGTCTGATATAACCAACACAACCAAATCAAATTTACATTAATCCAAAATCCTAATACAAATCTACGAATTCCTACGTACTCAGCTCAATATACATTCTTGGAACCTCTAATCACCTCCGCTAATCCATTATTCCCGACTGGTTCCAATCTGTAAACAAAACTAAAAGTTGGAAACAACAGAAGGTCAGATTAAACTGAATGAGAAGTAACAATCCAAAACAATAAAACACAGTAATTCCAAACAAAGATTTAAAAGCAACATCATTTTCCTAGATCTATGTGCGCATAGGGAGTCTAGTTTGAGAGTTGCCCCATAGCTCTAAGGCTATGTCGCTCTCGGGTGAAGCTAGTCAATATCTGAATGACAACTCGCCTCAAAAATAGGGAGTAGGGAATAATGTTCCTCAACTCCGTCAATGACCAACTCGCAAGCCCGATCTATTGACCATATTATAATATCAACATAAGCAGTCACAACAACATTTGTCTCAACAATTTTCAATTTCAAAAAAGCTTTAGTAAAAAGTTTATTTTCAAGAAATGTAGTCTGATCAGACCCTTTAAGGGACTGCTACTACTCACCAAAAAGAACACTTCAAGAAGCTAAGTTTGGTACTCCGCGATGACTAGAAGGGCTCCTCGATAATGTCGCCTCCTGCGCAAACAAATATAGCATCACAACAAAGCATACGATACTACAACTAGGTTCATATAGCTCATTGCATCTAATCCTAAGAATGCATCTTAGTTCCATAATCTATTCTAATATTTCACATTTCAGAGATTGTGCAAGATCTAACTCCAACCCTCAATATCATCAAAATATATAACCTTGCCTTAGTCTAGCTTATATTCTTGTAAAGATTATACGTCTCCACAATTCCCTTTGTATTCCAATTCAAACACTTTAATGTTCATCTAGACTCAAAACCAAGAAACTAAACAAGATTAACAAACTATCCAAAAGGACTCAGCTAGTTTATCCATTCAGCTAATAATTTCCACACGAACCCTAAATACTTTCAAGAACAACCAATCAATCAACATTTAACCATTACCATAATTTGAAAAGATTATTATTTTATCCAAGAACACTGATCTAACCACAACTAAATCCTTCAAATAATCTACTACTAAAATCATTGTCCACACTTAAATTCTCATCTTCACATGACTCACTAATAACACATTTTCCATGAATTTCCAATTAATAACTCATCTAACTAACTCATACACATTCCAAGATTCAACAACATTTAGGGTTTAACACATGAATGAAAGATTATACAAGGAAAAGTATATGAATAAGAGCATAATTATTAAGGAAAAACAAGGAAAGAAATCAAGAAGGATTATCTTCTATTTACAATAGCAAGAAACAAGAATTCAAATTCAAAGCTTGATTTTCCGGCTCGGATTTGATGTTTAATCAATCGGGACCAAATCTCACTCAAACCTCCACCATTTTGGTAGAATCTGGGTCAAGGAAGGGAAATTTCGACTGCTTCTACACTTATTGAGGTTCGAATTCAGAGAACAGGTAAAATGAATGCTGCAATACTGTATTGGAAAAATCAAAGAAAAAATCGAGGAGATTATACCTAATGGGCTTCAATTCGTCACCTTCGAAAATCAAGAAAAGGACTACGTTTCTTGAAAAAACTAGGCGCAAAATCAGATGGTTGAGAACATTGTTGCTTCGAAATCAAATTAAGAAGATGGGTAGAGCTGCGTTTTTCTTTGAAAATCGAAGACAAGGAATGACGAGATGAGAGGTATGGGGTTCGAAGGTTTTGAGAAGGCAAAGAAGGGTTTGATTTTTTTTCTTTTTTGTGTTGAAGATGATGATGAACAGTGGAATGCGTGAAACTGGTTCCTATTATTCTTTTTATTTTTTTTTATTTTTTTAATTTAAAAGAAAAGGAAAAGAAGAGATATTAAATTGAAAATATTTTATATCTATGTGTATTTAAGATCATTCTCGTACTGATAATTCTCTTAAACCTCCTCGTCTTAAATTATTAATTTTTTTCCCAAATGTTATAGATTCTAAGTTAGGCAATATCGATTTTAGGAGTTTATTTCAGAAAAATAAATTTTATTAGCTACCAGTAGAAAATATTAAAAGTGGAGACTATTAATAAAATAAGTATTTTTTGCTGATAAATGAGGAAACTATTAAACATAGAGTGATAAATAAAATATAATGAGTAAAGATTAATTTATGAACTACAAGGGCCTAAAGATAAAATTTAAGTCTATAGTAGTAACTATATTAAATAAAGAAGTTATCACCTTAGTTGAATAAAGTCAAAGTTAGCATGTAATAATGAAAATGTGATGAACTTATGTGAAATTATCTGATTATTGGTTGAATGACCCTGATAATAAGGTAATGTCGAACCATGGACCGGCATATAAAATTCCGGCGCCCGTGTTAGCCGGCACGTATAAATGAGGTGTTAGATATAGGGCTACCTATCCTATAGAAGCTCGAGCATAAACATTGGTGGGGTGACGACCCCCACCATAGTTAGATATAGGGTTTTGGCTCTAATCTAGCCAGACCCTTACATATATCAGGTGTCATATTGTTGTGCTTGCTTGTTGATCAGTGATAAACTTGACTAGTGTTGATGCAATGAAGCATGGTACGGTTATGAGTATTAATCAAGTGAACTTACTTAAGTATTAAGATTACCGATAGTATAAGTGGCAGTAACGTACTTCTGCCAAGGTTGAGAATGGTATCTTAATGACTTAAAAGTTTAAAACAATAAAGAATATAATAAAATTATACAGTGGTATCAATTAGTTATAAGTTCGTACTTTAAATATTATTTTGTAAATATTGTGTACAATTTTTGTATTTTAAGTTGGATAGGGAGTTATGCTCGGCGTTAAACGCTGAACGGTTCAACCGACTGTCACCCGTATTATGGATGGTAGCATTTTTATAGGAATTAGTTTCAGGTTCTGATCCAGGCCGCAACTATCAATTATTTATGCTATCGAGGACATAGCTGCATTTTGTTATTCACTTGATGTTTGATGATCTTGACGTATTTACTCTTAATTATTATGATATTGGAACAAACGACATATTTTTATCGTTTGTCTTAAAGCTTTTAGTTTTTTTATTCACTTCATTTGCCTTCTCGGATGTAATATTTTTATCGTTTGTCATAAAGCTTTTAGTTTTTAAAAGCTTTTAGCAAATCGGCACTTTGAGACTTCCGCATTGTTATTGCAAATATTATCATTAATGTTAATTATGTATCGAGATTGCCGCTTCTGTTACACAAAGAGACTCAAAAAATCGACCAAGGGGATCAATAGAGATTTAACCGACCGAGTTAGTTACTCAAGAGGTGTATAGGAGTATGCTTATACAACAACTCATTCCAGTTATACTAAGGAAATGGCCAAGTGAAGGTCCGTCCATTATTTTTATTTAACAAGATAATGCAAGAGTTCATATCACAAATGATGATCCGATTTGGCAACTATATAATAGGCAAGGGGGTTTAACATTCATTCTCACACAACAACCTTCCAAACAGTCCGGATTGTAACATTCTTGATTTGGGTTTCTTTAGGAGCATACAATCACTAATGCATAAAAAGATGCCCAAAAACATGACAGAATTAATCACAGCAGTTGAAGATGCATTCGGAAAGTTACAACCAAAGACCTTAACTAATGTGTGGATCTCATTACAACACCATTTACATGAGATCCTAAAGGTTAAGGGGTGTAATGACTACATACAACCACACTTTAGGAAGAAAGTACAACAGGATAATGGAAGGACAAGGATTCAAGTAAGAATTCCAACACAACTGGTTAAAGAAGCTGTTACGTTTCTCAACCCAAACAGAGATCAACAACAAACACAAACAGAGATTAGCAACAAACACAAACAGAGAATGAGGATGCTGCACAAAATTCATAAATCAATCATGAAGCATATGATGAAGCAATTGAAGAAACTTAAGGATGATAAAAACCACAGCCCCTCAGTTTAATTTTTGTTTTGGTCATCATTAAAAATATGACTTTAAACACTTAGAAGCAACAAATTGTCAACCACAATGCATATCAATGATTAATGTTCATGTTTTCTAAGTCACTTTATTATTTTACATTATTTCAGAAAAAAAAAGCCCCCTGATTCATCACAGAGGTCGTGAATCCTCTCAGATTTTAGAATGCTCATCACCAAATGAAGCAACTAAACATGAACAGAAAATCAATTGATGTGTTTAAGTTAAACAAATGCTACTCAACCAAGTAATTAAAGTTATTTATTTAGAAATTAGAGGTCTAAAATCTTCAAAAAGTTGACATCACAGGGGCGTATACAAAAATCAACATAAACAAATTCCAGAACAACAACATAACCAATGAAAGCAAACAAGAACAAAATTTCAGAATACCAAAATAAATCAGGGGCATATACGAAACATCCACACACTTCAAAAAACATAAACAAAAGATCATTGTAAATCAGCAGCAGACATCAACACAAAAACCAGCATCAAAATGTCAATACTAGTTCTATAAAAAACGAAAACCATAACATGCTTACAAACATCAAATACGTTTTTAGGGTTTATTTTAGCCCTAAAAGCAATAACATCTTCAGTAGTGTCAGAGACAACCAAATCGACTTGATCATTCAATTAATAATTAATTAGGTGATCAAATTCATCAATTATATGTTTCGATGTTCAATTTTAGTTCAAAGCATATTTCCATAGAGAAGTTAGAGAGACAGAGTTATGGAAATCATTAAGGACAATATTAAAAATTTAATATATAAATTGTGAAGGGACAATGAAAAGGATGACAACATATTTTCCAATCACTTTTACATTTTATTTTGCTTATGGTCTCCATATGTTTCCAACTAACATAATAAAAATATTTTTTATTAATTATGATCCTCATATTTTTTAAATTAACTTTCTTTCAATACTTTTTTAATATTTATAATTTCTAGTTTCCTCCATCAAATTTAAAAATTAATAAAATAATATCTTTACTATATAAAACATTCATGTTTCATAATTTGCTAGAATAATTCTTATGAGCAAGTATTAACACGTAATAAAAAAAAGTGTAGTGACTAATTAAACCTAGGGTTGGAAATACCGAAGCAAACGCCTTTACATGCGGTAGTCCGTTATTCTCATTTCTATTTATCACCTAAATATTTTAAAGAGCCATTGATTTACTTTTCCCTTCTTCATTTTAATCTTCCGTTCTCCCAATTAACTTGCATTAAATTCGTACATTCCTGCGTTCCCCCACAACAAAAAAATAATTATTCAAAAAAATCTACTCCTATTTCCAAACAAACCGCCATGCCCTTTCTTCTTCGTTAAGAAAAAAATATTTTCCAATTAATTTTTTTAAAAAGGAAAAAAATTAACATCATTATCGTCACTTCTTTCTTTCTCCCTCACCCATTTTCGTCGCTTTTTTCCTGATCAGTTGCCCAGATCTGTTTTATTCTCCTCAGATCTGAAGTACTATTACTAGTCTAAGCTTTTTCTGTTCTTCAATGGTGGTTAACGCTAGATCTCTGAAACGGATGAAGCGCCGAGTTACGGCCGAGTTATACGATTTTTTGAATTTTCCGGTACCGGAATCTGGTGATAGACTTTCTGGAGGTCCATTTAGGTCTAACGTTAAAGCTTTCCTAGCTCGCCACGCGCTTCTTCCTTCTCCTTCATCTCTTCTACCTCATCTCGTAACGTGGCAGGTTCGTTTCCGAGTTGGTGACTCGGTAGATGACTCAGTTCCTGGTGTTTTTGTTTCTCTCGATGTTGTTGAAGAAGATGTCGCCAGATCTAGATCTGTTTACTGTGACCAGTGCCGCGTTGTTGGTGAGTCAAACATGTTCGAGTCTGCAACCGACTCTCGTATTTTTAGCTTTATATGTGTGTCGTCCATTTGTTGCTTTTTTTTGAACGATTTACAACCGAGTTGACTCGGTGACTCGAACAAGGTGACAGACCAAGCGTGTTATACGGGGCGGTGTTTCTGCATGGAAATAGTATTTAATACTTAACAGTGCATTATACGGTGTCGTTTCCTTGTTGAATGGAGAAATTTATGTATATAGATAAAAAGTTTAGTAGATATGCGAGAAATTAAGGCCCGATATTTTGGGGGGAGGTGAGAGTGATGAAGAGGAGGACAAAACGGTGTCGTTTAATGATGACAGGTGGCTCGAAGGGATTGAGTTGAGTGACTGTATACCTCACTTAATGCGTGATTGAGTAGCTTTGTGCGCAAGTCCAGTGGATCGCTAATTTCCGTAATACCTGCCGTTTAATATTCATTTCATTTAAGGGTAAAATTGTCAAACAAAATTGGACTAGTATCTTTGACTGTTTTGGATTTTGGTTTATCCACAAATTTCCAATGTTACACGTCTTCCACTGCGGACCCTTTACAATAACAAACAAATAAATAAATTCGTACAATTTCACTCTAATTAGGCATAAAAAGTGGCTGTCCAACCTTGTCTTTTTCGTTAAAAAATTATGATTAAAATAAAAATAAAAAAAATAACCTACAAGCATAACGCCGAATGCAACCAAGAAAATCCTTTGGCTCAGGAAGAATCTTGAGAAAAAGAAATTTTTACTAGGAAAATTACAAGTTATTGGTTAAATTGGCCTACTATTCATTTGTCATCCTTTACCAAACATCTTCTGCTTTTCTAAATTAATTATACATTCATAAATTTTAATTGGAAAATGATTTTAATTTAGGTTTAATTTTTATATAGGATGGGGTGGGCACCCTGTTTGCACAAAGAGGTATCATTTTATAGTTAAAGCAGATGAAAATTCACTAGGTGGGTATGTGAAGCCTTGTCCTAAATGTGGAGATGCGATTCATCTTGCTGAACCTAGGTGAGCTACTTATTTTCATCCTATGTTTTTTACTCTCTTGGCTGATGAAAATTGCTATTAGGCCTATGCATCCCCTTGAGTTTTCACATTATTCAACACAATTTTCTCTTATTTATATTTTATTTTTAATTTATAAATTAAAACGTGTAGAGAGGGTGGAGAGAAAGAGTCATGTGCATGAAAGGAAATAAAACACATAAAAATTACAGAGAGAGTATAATATTGATACTACCTCCTGTTCAGTCTAAATGTTCCATTTGATTTTTGGCACTATTCACTTATCACTCTTAATTTGTATTTTATTCTTAATCTATAAGTTAAAACATAGTCATGTGGGATCTTGTTTGATTTGTCTCAATACAAGGATTATTAATATCAACTTTTTATAATTTTTAATGAAGAATAGTTTAAGATATTAAGGGTTAAAATGTTACCTCGACAAGTGTGAAAAGTCAAATGAGACATTTAAGCCGAATAGGAGGGAGTATTTTTTAAGTAGGCAAAACTTGTTGTCAATGTGCCAAGGAGAGAACTGTGTAGATGAAATAAAATAAATAACTTAATTATATCGGACGAGCATTGAGGAAAAAGGGACCGTGGCCAATTCATGGGAAGGTGGAGTGCTTCATATTGATTTTATTTTATTTTATTTATTTATTTATTTTTTTACGGTTTTAACTTGCGGTTGTGGCATTGAATGAATTTATTATGCACTTATCATATGATTGTTTGATGATTTACTTGAACCGTTCTTTTATTTACTATAATAATAATAATAATAATAATAATAATAATAATAATAATTTGTGACTAGTTCTAAGGCATACGTTTTTTTCTTTTAGTTTTTGGGATTTGGGATTTCTTTTTTTGATCTTTTACTAATTACTAATACTACTGAGCTAATTTGCATGCACACCCAATCTATTTCTATTTTTGTACAGAAGTAATTTTATCTTACTTAAATATAATATATTAATTTTATTTTATTTTAATTATTATTAACAATTTTAGTTTAATAATAATTCTTGATTGTATAATAAAAATGGATTCTAGCACATTTTTTTTAATTTCATTAAAAAAACGTGGGGACACAATGACAAGGTTGTCGAAATTTAAAGATCGGGTATTTCAACCCAAAAGACATAATTTATGGGTACTATTTAAAGATTGGGTACTAATACATATGTTTTTTTTATTTTTTTGGGAATTCATTTTTATGTTTTACTAATGGGTTAATTTGCATGTACACCCAATTTGTTTTGGTAAAAAAGTATTTTCTTCATCTCTTTTTTTTTTTTACCATCATTGTGGTTGGTCTAAGTGGACTTAGATTCAAATACAGTTATTTCGCTTCTTGATGGTTATGAGACGCTAGTTTTTCTTCTTATTGGTTATTTTATAAGGATGTTGTGTTTGCCTATTTTATAAATAAATTGTGTATGTTGGTTTGTTAATAGTGGGAAAAAATTTGTATGTTGACGCATGTTCAGTTAATGTACAAGGGGTACAATAGATGATTTGGATAATAATTAGTACAAGTGAAGAGTGGATTGAAGAAAAAGAATTTGTATGAGCATACCAAAACAGTGGGAGTTTGTATGAACATATAGATATAGATAGACATTGCTCTTTGTCTCTGTCAATGTTTATGTATATGAACTCAACTGGAGTTGATTATGACCTCGATGTCAATGTGGATCTGTCTGTCACGAAACCTTTGACTCTACCCTGGAAGGATTCAAATAGGTTGATTGTAGAGCAGAATTATTATATTCCAAAAGTATGAGATAATTTTACAATTATGATTGTGAATGAGTATCAAGTGATCATTGCCATTGGTAATTTGGTAAAAATATATAAATCATGGCACTCGTTGATAAATCTAGTTTGCATTTAATAGTTAGGTACTGTTAAGGGAGTCTTTGTTTACACTTTTGTATTGTTCTCTTAAAGTTGAGTTTGAGCTACTGGCTATTTTGTATGCGTTGTTATTTTTATTTGTCCACATTTTGTAGTGTTGCAAGAATGGAAGAAAAATGTCTTATGTTTGTGCATGTTTTGTCTACCAGTCGACTAAAAACTATTCTGATTTGTGATTACACTATCATGTGATTAAATATATTTTTAGTTTGTTTAATGCATTGTATGTTTGTGGCAGTGGACATAAATCTGAGACACTTCTACTGAATTGGTGAATGATGAAAAGTCTTAATAGTGATCTTATTATTTATGTTTTAATAGGTGCAAGACATGCAACCATGTAATGACTTGTGATGATATTGAAGACTGGATTTATCACCAGTTGGAGGATACTACTCATCTATTGCACGGTGTAGTTCATGCTAATGGATATGGACACCTTCTTAGAGTTAATGGTAGAGAAGGTGGTTCAAGGGTGCTTTCAGGAACTGATATTATGGGCTTCTGGGATCGCCTGTGTAAATACCTTGGAGTCAGGTTAGGACTCTACATGGTGTTCTTACCTTTTTGTACCTTCATGAGGATGGAAAACTTGAAAAAGAAGTGATTAAGATGTTAAAAGTTACACATAGTAGCTTTCTTTTGCTTCAAATTTTGGTGGAATTTGAATTTGGATTTCTTTTATTTCATTCTTTAATGTCTTTTGCAGCTTTAGCCATTGTCATATGTTGCTTTAAAAAACTGTTGAGTATATTCAGTTTCCATGGAAGAAAATTTTCTTGTGGTTGATCAGTGCTAGGTGTTTATATCTTCCTTCCTATGCTGAGAAAAGCAACTATAAAAAATTATTATCTGTTCTGACCATTAGTCACATAATTTTGATGCACTATAGTGCACCTTTTTCTGGTTACTATTTTCTTTCTTTTTTGATCGAGTATCTTGGATTTTCTTTTTTATGAAAATTGTTAATTAGTTGCTGTATCCGTGTTGTCATTCACAATATTTAAAAATTCTTTACGAAATTCAGTGTATTAAATAAAAATAAATGTAGTAGGTTTTGAATTATATTTTGTTTTATAATCACTGAAATTATAGAAGTTAGTGTATTCTGGATTATTTTTAAATTTTGATTGAGTGAATAAACTGGGCGAGGTTTGTAATTTCTAATATCAGCATAGCTAATCAATGTTTTTTAACCGGATCTTGTACTTATTTTATTAAGACCCTACAATGTTGCTTTGCATACATCAACAGAAAGATCAGTGTCATGGATGTATCCAAAAAGTATGGGTTGGAGTATCGACTCATTCATGCCATCACGAAGGGGCATCCATGGTATGGGAACTGGGGTTATGAGTTTGGGTTTGGAAGCTTTGCTCTTACTCAAGAAGCGTATATTGAGGCTGTTGAAACTCTCGCAAGTACGCCTCTGTCATGCTTCATCTGTCAAGGGAGGAAGCCACGTACTCACATTCAGGACTTGATATTTTTTTATCAGTCCCTCTCAGAAGGAGAACTTGTAAATGTAAGAGACCTATTTAACTTTATAATGAGTCTACTGCATGATGTGCAAAAACCATCCGTTGTCAGTGAAGACACCTTCAAGAGACGTCGGTCCTGTGCTCCTGGAATACTTTGTGCATGGACGGCAATTGACATCAAACGGGTCGAGGTTGCAATGATAAAAGTTCTACGTGCGGTCACAGGTTCCAACTGGGTGAGTTGGCGTACTCTGAGGGGAGCTGTTTGTAAAGCGGGTCCCCCAGAGCTACTGGACTACTGTCTCAAGGAACTTGGTGGCAAGCAATCTTCTGATGGAATGACTGTTCATGCTCGTTGTAACCCTGATACTGGTGCACTCGAGTATAGGTAACTATTTTGTTTGTTTATCAATAAGTTAAAGATTCTTAGTTATTACAAACTTCTGAAGCTCACTTGAAATTCCTTTACAGAGTTGAGTTGGGAAACTTCTCTTTTCAAGAAAATTTGGGGTGTGCAAATCCTTCTGTTTCGAACAGCCCTTTCCGAGAACAAATCTTGCGTGACTTGAGAGTTTTGTACGAAGGTCTACTTCATCCCCAGACGATGATGGACTTTGGAAACAAAGGGAAGAGGGAGTGTGCATTCAGCGCAGCATCAAGGCTTCTCGACTGCAAGCAGTTTTTGAAGAACTATGAGCCTGAGTCCACAATATCCCTTGAGAATCCTTCTGCTATTTACATTTTTTGCCAAGTGGAGCTTCCTGAGCGTCAATCAGAAGTGAATGCTGTGAAGCCACCTCCGGAACTTGTTGCCCTCTCCCCGAGTGCCACCATTTCAGACCTTAAACGTGAAGCATCCAAGGCTTTTCAGGAAGTTTATGTAATATTTAAAGGATTCCAGGCGGAAGAGCTGGTTGACTATCGAGGTGTAGAGGATTCCACCCAGGTCAAGCTCCTGTTTCCCTTCTTCGTAACTCTGAGGCTTCAGGGAAGATGCCCTTTGAAGAATGGGCTGGGTCGATTTTGTTTGGAAAGAGGCATCGAGCGTTGGACGGTGGATTGCAGCTGTGGGGCCCGTGATGATGATGGGGAAAGAATGTTGGCCTGTGATGTATGCGGTGTTTGGCAGCACACTAGGTGTGCTGGAATTCCGGATTTTGAAATCGTTCCAGCAAAGTTCATCTGCATTATGTGTGGTGGCTCGAGAAGGGAAACTTTGGATAATGTGAGGTTGCACTGCAAGGATGAGTCTATGGTGGGGTGCAGTGGAGTCTGCGGCTGTGATGGGAAAAGCTTGACCATGCTGTTTGATGTACGTTAGGTTAGGTAGTTTGCTTTTTTTGTTCATCCTTGTATATAAATGGTTTTTCTTGCCAAGGAAAGAATATGTGAATAAATTTTAGAAAGGGCCTGAAGAATCTTTATATATTTATGGTTTTAACTAATTTAGCTCTCCTTTTTTTTTTTTTTTTTTTTTTTTATTTTTATTTTGTAAATGTTATGCTCTTATTTCTATGAAGCTTTGTAAATACAGAAAAGAGAAGTAGAAAATGAATGGAAAAAAAAAAGCATTTTAACTTAATTTGCGTAGAATATCTATTTTCAAGTTCCGTATCAATCTTACAAAACTACTTTTTTTATATCCTCTACTTATTTTTATCTTATTCTTCAATCTAATATCTCTTTTAATTAAATTTTACCTATTTTACATCTAATGCAAAATGAAAAGAAGAAAAGATTTATAAACCTAAAGAATGGTGATTGGTGGATTTTGAATCCGACAAAACTTACTTTCTGTTTAGTGGGGTTTGATGTATTCAATTTCTTTTACCGTTGAAGGTCTCTTTTTCTTAGCGATTTTGTTCGTTAGCGCTTTTAAATTTTTTGATCTGTTCTTAACACTTTTTGCCTTCATTTTCTTGCGCAGCTTAGTAATTTGTATGTCTGATCTGTTCTTAGCACTGCTCGTTAGCGATTTTTGTTCTTAACTCGGTTCATTTTATCATTGTTTGTTGTATATCTGGATTCTGGTCTATTTTTTCGATTTCTCTGATATGTTTTCGAAGACATTATATTTTCATATCTGGTTCATTTGTCTATTTTCTTATATTCACTTGCTGCTTTGATCTGTTTTTGACTTCTTTGCTGTTGGTGTATTTAATGTATTTGCATCCTTTGCTGTATTTTTCACTTATGTTAACATTTGATGTTTTGCTGTATTTTTTGAATTGTTATGAGCAAGTAGACAATATTTTCTTATTTGGTTAGAATTTGGTGTATTTGCTGCATTTTGTTGCTTTTTTCGAATAGTCTTTTGTTACATTGCATAATCAAAGATTTGCCGATTTCTTTGCCTTAATTTTCTTGTTTTTTTGCTAATCTTATGTTGTTATTTGTTGCTTCAATTTGATGCATTTGCCTAATTTTTTGATCTATTAGTCCATGCTTTATTTACTTATTTAGTGTTCTATCTTTGCCTTATTAGTGTAATAGTGTTCTATCTTTCTTTCATTTAATTAATTATTTATTTACTTATTTATTTAGTGTATCTATTTGTTTATTTTGTGTTGATCTCTGTTAGTGATCTGATTGTAACCTTTTACCTTAGTCCGTAATAGTTGAGTATAAAGTTAGGAAGCAATAATTGGTCACCTGAGGTCAGGTCCAAGGAGAGGGGGTCAGGGGGGCCAACGTAAGCAGGATCTAGAACTAAGAGTGAGGACTTGGAACATAGGTACCCTAGAAGCCAAGTCCTTGGAGTTGGCCAATGAGCTTTCTAAATACAGGATTCATGTAGCGTGTGTGCAACAGACTAGGTGGAAGGGGCAAATAGCAAAAGGTATAAAGGGATATAAGTTGTGGTATGCAGGTCTGGACGGCAGACGTAACGGGGTTGGCATCCTAATGTCTAATGATATCTTAAAGTAATTGGTTGAAGTAAGGAGGTGTATTGACAGGATTATGCTAGTTAGGATAGTAGTGGGGGAAGATATCATATCCATTGTCAGTCCGTACGGGCCTCAAGTTAGGCTCGATGAGCAGGTGAAGTGCGAGTTCTGGGATAACCTAGGAGACCTCATGAGAACTATCCCGGAAGATGAGAAAGTTTTTTTAGGAGGAGACTTTAATGGACATATAGGCAGAGATGCAAGCAACTATAACTTGGTACATGGAGGGTTTGGTTTGGGGGCAAGGAATGAGAGTGGGGAGAATTTGCTGGATTTTGTGCTAGCAAAAAAATTGGTTATAGCAAACTCGATCTTTAGAAAGAAAGATGAGCATTTGATCACATATAAGAGCGGCGGGCATGCAACCCAAGTTGACTATTTCTTAGTGCGCAAGGGAGATCGGGCCTTATGCTGGGATTGTAAGGTGGTGTTGGGTACAAAGATACCCACCCAACATAGGCTTTTAGTACTGGTTTTCAAGATGAGGAAGAAAATCGTAGAGAAGAAGGTCGAGTCCAGGGGAAAGATCATGTAGGGGAGACTCAAAGGGGATATGGTCACAACCCTGTCAAGCAAGATAAGTTATTGGGCTTCCCAAGTCAGTCAGAAGATGCGAATGAAATGTGGGTGAACATGGCAAAAATCATTAGAAAAGAGGCAAAAGAGACCTTGGGGGTGTCGTCATGTAAACCAAAAGTGTTCAAAGTATCATGGTGGTGGAACGATGAGGTGGAAAAGAAGATAAAGGATAAAAACAAGAGATTTAAGGAACTTATGACCTGCACGAAAGAGGAGGATAGGATAGAAAAGAGAGTGAGCTATAAAGAAGCAAAGCGGGCAGCAAAGAAAAAGAGGTAACAGAGGCAAATATCGTGGTTATGAGAACTTGTATCGGAAGCTTGACACAAAAGGGGAGGCACTAGTGGAAAAAAATGTATCTGCTTCTATACATGTGCTGCGGTTTTATTTATACGCAGCATTTAATAGAAAATAAAATTGAGCAAAAAAAAAATTCAACAAATGCTGCGGGTTTTAAGTATGACCGCAGCAAATAAGGCATTGAAGAAATGAAATGCTGCGGTTCTTAGTATGACCGCAGCAAATAAAACATTGAAAAATCAGCAAAATGGATATATGCTGCGGTTCTTAGTATGACCGCAGCAAATAAAACATTGAAAAATCAGCAAAATGGATATATGCTGCGGTTTTTGCTTTGACCGCAGCAATTGACCAATTTAAAAAGGCGCCTTTTAACGTCTATTTTCATAAACCCTACTGTTTCATAAATCACAAACACACGCACATCATTTCCTCTTCTTCTTCCTTCGAAATTTCTCAAACTTCAAACGATTGTTCTTCTGAACTTCAAACTTCGAATTTTCATAAACCCTACTGGTTCATCATCTGCTCGACTATTCTTCTTCTCCCACAACTTCTACTGTTCATCATTCTTCAAAACCCTTTGAAACCAAAAGCATTTGGTCTTGTTCATCTTCAAAACTCACGAATTAAGGTATTATTTCTCTTTTTAATTTCTTAAACATTTAAGTTTTTTGCAAGTTCAATACATACGAAAATTAGGGCTAATTTTTTTTTCTTTGTAGATTATTACATAACCCACGAAATCAAGGTAATTTCTATTTGTTTTGTAAATTTGCAAGTTTATATTTTTATTGTTTCACTTGTAATTTAGTAATTTAGTTAAAAATGTAGTTTGTTAATTATTTGCATATTTAGTAATTATTTGTGAATGTGGTTTATGTGGTTTGTTAATTATTTGCATATTTTGTTAAAAATGTGGTTTGTTGTTATACTTGTCTTTAATTATTAGAATTAGAATACTTATATTTCTAAGGTTAAATGATTTAATTTTATTATTTATATTTTGAATATGATTTTATTTACAATGTAGTGCTTAATATTGAAGTATGAAGTATATAATTAGAATATGTTTGGTTATATAGAATTAGAATAAGAAGTATATGAAGTATGAAGTATACAATGTTAATTATTCTAAGTATATATTTTTAGGGTTAAATATGTTTGGTATAAATAAGTATATATGTTAAAAAGTTAAGTATTAATTTTGTTTTGAATTAATTAATCACACTAATTAGGAAGCACTGAATTGTCAGAATTTATTGATGGCGTATTAGAATTTTGTAGTATTGCGGTTGAACATCAAGTTAGGACAGGGGGGTTGGTTTTTATTGCCCATGTGTCACTTGTGGCAAGATATCAAAGGTAGATAGTGTTGATATCTTTAGGGAGCACATACTTCGACGTGGGTTTAGGCCTCAATATCATGTTTGGGTTTGGCATGGTGAGGAGGGAGTTTACAAAGAGAAAAGTGTTGTTGATGACGTCAATAACGTGGCTGATGTCAATGAGGATGTAGTAGATCATGTTGATGGGTATGAGATAGATGAAGAGAATATCGATGAGGATGTGGATCGTGTTGATGAGATGATGGAGGGATTCGAGGATGAGTTAGGAAAACGTCCTCGTGTTTTTGACTTGTTAACAGAGGCTTCTCAAAAGCCTTTGTACCCAGGATGTACAAAGTTCACCAAACTAACAGCAGTGTTGACAATTTTCAACATTAAGTCAAAGTTCAATTGGAGTGACGCTAGTTTCATAATATTATTAGAAGCGTTAAATGAGATGCTTCCTGAGGGAAATGAACTTCTAAAGTCGACATATTATGCTAAAAAGCTCACGTGTCCTTTCGGCTTAGAGTACTAGAAGATTCATGCGTGTCCGAATGATTGTGTATTGTATCGGAATGAAAACGAGAACTTAGAAGAGTGTCCTAGGTGTGGGTTATCGCGCTACAAGCGTAAAGGGGCTCGGCATGCTAAAGGGCCCCCGGCTAAGGTATTGTGGTATCTTCCAATAATACTTAGATTCAAGCGCTTGTTTTCTATAAAGAAAGATGCGTTAATTTGAGGTGGCATGCAGATAGGGTGAAGAAAGGTCACTTGCTCACACATCCATCTGATTCTCCGGAGTGGAAGAGTATTGATAGGTTGCATAAGACTTTTGGGGATGAGGTTCGTAATTTAAGGCTCGGACTGTATATGGATGGAATGAACCCATTCGGCAATCTTAGTTCTCAACATAGTACTTGGCCGGTACTGTTAGTGATCTATAATTTGCCACCTTGGTTGTGTATGAAGCGTAAGTACATTAAGCTTTCGGTTCTTATCTCGGGTCTTAAACAACCTGGCAATGACATAAATTTATATTTTGCACCTCTCGTTGAGGATTTGAGAAAGATGTGGGATGAAGGCGTTTCCGTGTTTGATGCATATGCTAATGAGGAGTTCACCTTGTGTGCAATGCTTTTATGCACCGTTAATGATTTTCCGGCATATGGCAACTTATCGGGGTATAAGAACAAAGGGAAAAAAGCATGCCCAATATGTATCGATGACATGGAATCCACGTGGATTCCTAAGTGCAAACGCGTATTCATGCACCATCGAAAGTTCCTCCCACGAGTTCACTTGGTTTGTTTTGCACGAAACTTGGCACACAACACTATTTAAGTAGGCAAGGACTAGGTCCAGGCAGCGGCAAGACTTAGAGGCAGTGAAACACATCAAGGATGAGGGAGGACGAATTCTCCTGAAACAAGAGGAAATCAAAACCAGATGGCTCTGGTATTTCTCTCAGCTACTCAATGAGTCTAGGGGGGCCAAAGGAGGTTGATAATCAAATTTCTGACGTCCAAAGACCACTGGAATATGGGTCAACGAGCGATATTACCACAGAAGAAGTAGGAGAAGCTCTCAAGAAGATGGGGAGAACAAAGGCAGTCGGGCCAGATAACATCCTTATTGAGGTGTGGAAGGGTTTAGGAGAAGAGGGCATTCATTGGCTGACTATTCTCTTTAATATTATTTTGAGGACACATAAGATGCCAGAAGAATGGAGAAATAGCACACTAATAACTCTGTTTAAAAACAAAAGCGATGCGCAAGTATGCGGGAACTATAGAGGTATCGAACTCTTAAGCCACACAATGAAATATTGTGAAAGAGTGATAGAGAGGAGAATTAAATAGAAAACGGTGATTAGAGAGAACCAATTCGGTTTTATGCCAGGAAGGTCAACCATTGAGGCAATACATGTTTTGAGGAGACTGATGGAGAAATATAGGTAGCGAAAGAAAGATCTACATATGGTGTTCATTGACTTGGAAAAAGCATATGATAGCATACCACGACGTGTCATCTGGGATTGCCTCAAGGTTAGAGGTATTTATTCAGTGTACATGGAGGCTATACGGGATATGTATGACAGAGTTTCGACTAACATTCAAACATCGGTGGGGATAGCAGAGCCTTTTCCGGTTAAAGCTGGACTACATTAGGGATTGGCTCTAAGCCCTTTCTTTTTCACTGTCATTATGGAAGAGATTTCTAAATCTGTTTGGGAGACGGTACCGTGGTGCATGCTATTCGCTGACGATATAGTGCTGGTAGCAGAAACTAAAGAGGAGGTTGGTAATAAATTGGATGAGTGGAGGGAAGCTTTAGAAGGTAAAAGGTTGCGCATTAGTCGTACGAAGACCGAGTATTTGCGCTGTGACTTCAGTGGGATAGCACCGGTAGGTGAACCAGAGGTGTCCATTGATGAAGTATTTGTTAAAAGTATGACCAAGTACAAGTATTTGGGATCGATCATTCAAAGGGAAGGGGAGATTGACGAAGATGTAAATCATCGTATACAAGCGGGTTGGCTCAAGTGGCGAGCAGCCACCACGGTGCTATGTGATAGGAAATTCCCAATCAAGTTAAAAGGAAAATTCCACCGGGCGGCAATCAGACCTGCTCTGCTATATGGGACCAAATGTTGGCCTGTAAAAAAGAGTTTTGAACATAAGATGGAAGTTACAGAAATGCGTATCCTGAGGTGGATGTGTGGGCACACATTGGTGGATCGAATTAGGAACCAAGAGTTTAGGGACAAACTAGGGGTAGCCCCTAAGTCTAGAAAAACGCACGAAAATAAATTGAGTAGATTGGTTTAAATTGCAAATGAAATTGAACCAATCTGTAATTTAAGTATGTCTTAATGATTTAGTCGGATTTTATTTTCTCTTAATTATGGTTTCTAGTCTGATCCTGATTTTTATTTTTTACACCAGAACAGGTAGGAAACCGTTTGAGTAGATTATGGAATGAAATACTTAATTCTAATATTCTATGTCTATTTTTATTATAATCATCATCATCATCATCATCCAACCCAGTATATCCCGTATATAGAAAACTATGGACAGGGTTCGGGGATGGAAGGACGGCGGCAACTCATACCCATGGAGGAGAGCGCGACCAAAAGAGTCCCCCGGCTCGAGAAAAATACGAAGATGTAGCTACATAGGAGAAAAGACTTATAAAATGATATAGGTAGACCCACCTACAGAATAAAAGGGGACACGAAAACTAATAAAAGGAACGGGAGGAGCCGGATGACAGAAACCTACAAGGACATCGGTAATCTAATACATGGATATGACGCCTCCAACTACCCCTATCCCTAGTCAGGCCCTTGGAGAGGTTTAGCTCCCGCAAGTCCATTTTTATCTGCTCGTCCCAAGTTCTCCTGGGTCTTCCTCGACTCCTCTTGCCCTCTACAATAATACTTTCTACTCTCCTCACAGGGGCGGCGAAAGTCTTTCTTTGGACATGTCCAAACCATCTCAATCTATTTTCGCGCATTTTTCCCAAAATAGGGGCTATTCCTAGTTTGTCTCTAAACTCTTGGTTCCTAATTCTATCCATCAATGTGCCCACACACCCACCTCAGCATACGCATTTCTGTAACTTCCATTTATGTTCAAAAGACTTCTTAACGGGCCAGCATTCAGTCCCATATAGCATAGCCGGTCTGATATCCGCCCGGTAGAATTTTCCTTTTAACCTGCTTTGAAATTTCCTATCACATAGTACCGCGGTGGCTGCACGCCACTTGATCCAACTCGCCTGTATGAGATGGTTTACATCCCCGTCAATCTCTCCATCCCTCTGAATAGTTCGATCACCAAATTCAAAAGGAGACCCAAATATGTAAATTAAAATTATCAAATATTGAGTAAGATACATGTTTGAAGGTTTATAAGAGTATAGAAACTCTCTAAAGAGAACAAATACAGAGTTTGGCGGATTTTTATTTTTCTTGTGAAAGCCATTTTAAGGCTTTCAAATACGCTTCAAATAGTTTTTTAGAATTGCTCTTAGGTCAACTTTTGCAACTTGTAAATAAACAATAATAAAGTGTGAAATAAAACGAGACAAAACATGATAAGTTCTTTTTTGAATTTCAGCTACAATAGCATACTTCCCTCCCCACCTATGGGTTCCCACAACCCTTAGGATTCAACATATTTTATTAATTTCTTGGAACTAGAAACATAATAAGATCTCACCATTTTCCCACACACCCTATTCGTCCCCTGAAAAATGATATACAATTCCTATATTAATAAGAAACAAATTTCCCTACTCTAACCATAGAGAAAGACAAACACTTTAAAAAGTGTTTAAATAAGAGACTTAAAATAAAGGAAAAATTGGGATAAATTATTAAAAATAAATCAACCTTTGCTCGATCTGTGGAAAATAAACTTAACTATGGTTTAATTTTAAATAAACCCACTTATTCTGTATAATTGTAAAAAATATGTAACACCCTCAGAATAGGTCGGACTTTTGAAAACACCTTTAATGAAAAACATGAGCCAAAACCTACTCATGGGAGTGTTACCGCCACATCTATTTCTAATAAAATAAATGTAAGGCTTAACGACTAAGAAATAACTTAATAACTTTAAATCAAACAAAGGGTCTTACAACATAAAAGAAGACTGAAACGCAATCTATGTCCATATAAAATTTAAACGACTTAAGGTAAAATTTAAACTGAAATACGACTCTAGTAAAAGCTATATTTCTAAGTGATCCTCACTCCACGATTCCCACGCAATCAATAAACTGCAACATATAAGAATGCAAGAAAAACAAGAAAAAAACTCCCAAAATCAGGAAATTGAGTAATTCCAACTCCATCCCGTAAAGCGATTAGGTTTGAAAATGAGTTTAAGAAAATAAGATATAATTAAATTGAAAATAATTTTAGAAAATAATATATAGCTGAGTTTAAAAGAAAACAAATTTGGAAAACAATATATATAATATCACATAAAACTATTTGTTAATTTGATATTTAATAATGACAAACACATAATCAATTTTTAATTTGAGGGAACGAGAACGCCAGTAGGCTGAGGCTTTACCCCTATACCTACTTCATTAAGAGGTCGTCACCCCAAATAATTCAAGGCCAGCAGAGTAGTCTTAGGGAATCCTAGTGTGCACACCCCTTCTACTTGGATCACAACAAATAGAAGAAAGACCAAACATCGTATCAAGTATTAGAAATAATAATAATAATACCTGTCGGCAGCTATACTAACCAAATAGGGCAACCTGTTCATCACCCTTATACTTGGATCACAACAAATATAAGAGCTTCATTTCCCTTGAGTTACACTTTACGTGATTTAATAGATTTTTATAATTAGTCGTGATCACGCAAACATATAATCAAACATACATTATTTATTTTATTTTAGGATCATAAATTTTTCCTAATAAATATATATCTTAGGAATTATCCAACTGAAATCTCATTTTCCAAATTACCATTCTAACACCAATTGGTGGCAATAGGAATTAATATCACAAATATTTCTCTTCCAATTTAAATAGTATCTAATTTCGTTATCAAAATAATAATATAAGTTTTATCGAAATAAAAATTATAAATTCAAGTTTGACAAAAATAATAGTAAATATAATTTGAGAATATATAAAACATAATATCATATAAAATAATGTCATATAAAATCATGCATTCTATTTAAACACATTAATTATCACTTAGCACATAATACTAACGGGATAGTCCTAATTAGATGGACATTGAGAATTACCTTGTCACGCGATCCTAGACAACGTACGCTCCTAATAATCTCTGTCTACGAATCCGCTGTCTACACGAGAAAATAATATATCTCAATTTAATACCCCGATCAACCCATTCAAAAATAATTTAAAAGACTCCTTTTTATTTTATATACTTTATTTAAAAAAAAAAAGAATAAATTTAAACATGTAATTTAAAATTGTAAGAGTAGTATAAAAGAGCAAGGTTTTAAATAACATAGTTAACTCATTTTATTTTAAGATTTAAAATTATAAGGGTTAAAATAATAATAATAATAATAATAATAATAATAATAATAATAATAATAATAATAATAATCATAATCATAATTATAATATAAAAAAAAAAAAAGAAAAGTGGGTGAGTTCCAAGAACCCACGAAAAAGAAAGAAGAAAGGGAAGGAGGAGAGAGAAGGAGAAAGGGAGAAGGAAGAAGGAGAAGGTGTCGGCCGGCGGTAGCTCCGGTGGCCGCCGTCGCACGCCAGTGGTATCCCGGTGACCGTCGTATCGCTAAGGTCAGAATTAATTTTTTTTTTCAAATGCAAAATGTGTAATTTGGATTGAAATTGGTAGAACAATATTATAAAGAGATGAAATTTCATACCTTTAATATCAAAATCTTGCGTTTTCTTGACTGAATTTTAAGCAAATGGGAGATAGAGGAAGTAATTTGTAGGAGAAGAAGGAAGTGTGAGTAATAATGTGAATGAAATTAAGGGTAATTGGTTTAATTTATAAGAGGTAAGTGAGGTTAGTTATAAGGTTTAGAGGGAGGAGTGGGAAGTTATTGTTAATGGGGAGTTATGTTTTCTTTTTTTTTTTCTGAAATTTATTTATTTATTATTATTATTATTTATAAAAAAACGGTTGTTACAAAATAAACGCAGCTATTGTTCACTTTTTGTTTGACCTGTTCGTAGTTACAACATGCTCCACAAATACGCACAGCAGCTCCCTTCATTCTCATTTTCCCCAATTCTCAAAACCCTATCTTATATTACTCGACATTCCCCTTACAAAACCACTATTAGACTAGCTTCAATCCATCAATTCTTGCATTCCTCTTTTTGGCACTTTAAAATTAGTCTGGGATACTCTAGCTTGCACAAAGGTAAACTTTTATGCGTTATTTTGAGTGTATATATATATATATATATATATATATATATATATATATATATATATATATATATATATATATATATATATATATATATATACATATATATATATATATACATATATATATATATATACATATATATATATATATATATATATATACATATATATATATATATATATATATATATACATATATATATATATATACATATATATATATATATATATACATATATATATATATATATATATACATATATATATATATATACATATATATATATATATACATATATATATATATATACATATATATATATATATATATACATATATATATATATATACATATATATATATATATACATATATATATATATATATACATATATATATATATATATATATATACATATATATATATATATACATATATATATATATATATATATACATATATATATATATATATATATATATATATATATATATATATATATATATATATATATATATATATATATATATATATATATATATTGTTTTTTAGGGTTTTGATGAAGTTTGGTTATACTAGTATGATATTCTATAACATATAGATGCCAAATATAATGTTAAACTTACAACACAAATGTATGATACATAATTACATAATAGTAATATTAACTAAAGTTACTGCGAACACAGTAGTAAAAGAGATGGATTCAGCAGCTCTAGGATCCCAAGACCCTAGTGTGTTAACTATGCAGCAGGAGCACAGGAGCACTCCTCTTTGGGATGCCCAGGTTAGGTGTCCGATAGTAATGATTTGCGTTTTACTAATGATAACATACAAGTAACTTATTTAAATGTCTACATTCATAGGTGTCCGATACAGACATGTTAGGCACTAGGCATCCAGATTCTGTTCCGTGGGTGATCGATGAGAGGATCATCCCGTACCTTGAGCTCACGAGGTTGTATGACTTTTACCTCGTTGCATACGGTAGAGTTGACCATGCTATTATCACAGCACTGGTGGAGAGATGGCGCCAGGAGAAGCACACCTTTCATCTTCCTCTAGGTGAGGCTACCATCACACTGCTTGACGTAGCCTTACTAACAAGGCTTCCCATTGAGGGACGTGCCGTGTCTACCGCCGGACGCCAGCTATCAAGCTGGCGTGACATGGTTCACCGCATCTTGGGAGAGCGCCCTCCAGCGGAAGTCATTAGGGGGAGCGGTTTGCGGTGCACATGGTTGGTTCAGACCTTCTCGCATCTCCCCGAAGGTACTGATGAGGGAACCATTTTGAGTTACGCTATTTGATAGGAGATGTCTTGTTTTCCGATAAAACAAGCAACCAAATACAGCTCCTATACTTGACTTTACTTGACGACCCCTACAAGCGTATCACCGAGTATAGCTAGGGCTCCGAAGCCCTAGGATACTTGTACAGGAGGCTATGTGGTGCTGCCCATAAGAACGTTAAGGAGATTGCAGGACCACTAGTCATATTACAGGTAATAACAATAACATTTAATTTTAATCCATATTTGGTGAATTACATACTAATTACATTTGCAATCGTTAGCTGTGGGCGTGGGAGCATATTCTTGTCGACCAAACCTTACAGAAGCGTTGGTCGTGGTGATGCTGCTCCTCCGCAACAACCCCCACCAGATGTTGCATATAATTCACGGTGGAATTTTGCACGCCGAACGCGCAAGCACACCAGAACCGGTCTAGGATTCTACCGAGATCAGTTAGACCTGTTGTGACCCAACCAGGTACATATTTCAGTATTCATTAACATTACTGCAATTTAATTAACACATCATTTACATTTTAATAACATATATTGTAGTTTTTGTGGGACCCGTACCCTGCCAAAACCTATGCAGCTATTCCTTAGCACTTGGGGATTCAGTCAGGTGCGTGGAGGGCTTCTGTGCCACTCATATGCTTCGACATTGTCGAAGTACATCTACCGGAGCGCGTAATTCGCCAATATGGGTTGGTACAGGGCTTTCTACCGCCTTGCGACACTGAACCCGAGTTGAACCTAATTTCGCACAAGAATCAGGGTACGGCGAACTGGACGAAGATCATCTGGCGCCACATCACTCAATTGGATCATAGACTTGAGCTGTTGGCCGAAGGTGCGCCGATCGATGTTCATGGCTCGCCGATGGATGACAGCACGTGGCATCATCACAGCGTCACATTATGCTCTTGCTGCGCCTACGATGACCCAATTTGTAAGTCATCATTAGAATTTAAATGATTAAGTTGTCGCTTACATAATATAATATTACATCAACTACATATTAATTGCAGGCACAAGGTGCGACAGCCGTGATGCGGTACAGCCACGAGGAGCTGGTGAGGGAGATTTCGCAAGGCATGCTCATCGGTACGCAGTTCCAGTACTTCACACCGGAAGTCGCTGCGGAGTCATCACCAGTTACCGCTGATGCACACGTTTTCCCTTTTTCTCACTCCTCTGCAACCGTTTTCCTTTCCTTCTTCCATTTTCATCAATCTACTCTTCTCTCATTGATTCTCACTTTTTCCTTTGCAACTGATTTCCATTTTCCTCTGCAACTGATTTCTATTTTTCTCTTGAACCGATTTCTTTTCTTATTGAATGACCCACATCCGATTTCTTTGAATTTGGTATAATATTTCTTCCATTTTCTTGATTTTTTCTTGCATTTTATTAATTTGCATGATTGAGTTTTCTATCATTGTATTCGGTCTATTATTTCCATTTTCACTAGTTTGTTCTTTAATTTTTCTTGCATTTTCTTTAAAATCTTTTTTTTGCATTTTCATGCATTTTTTTTTGGCATTTTCCACTTGTTTTCATGCTATTCATGTTTGTTGATGAAATAACAAAAAGAATTTCTGAGAATTCAGGAAGAAGAAGAGAGATTGCAGAAATTTTTTCGAACTAAAAATTACCACCACAAGCTATAGAAACAGGATATATATATATATATATATATATATATATATATATATATATATATATATATATATATATATATATATATATATATATATATATATATATATATATATATATATATATATATATATATATATATATATATATATATATATATATATATATATATATATATATATATATATATATATATATATATATATATATATATATATATATATATATATATATATATACCTGAGTTTGTTACTAATCTATTTATAGCAAATTGCTGTAGAAATAAACCCAACCGAGTTAATGTAAATCATCAACTCCAACACCCCCCCTCAAGCTGGAGTGGTATTAACAACTCCTAGCTTGATCAGAAGCTTACTGAATTGAGGTGATGGGAAGGCCTTTGTGAATACATCTGCTAGTTGACTTTAGGGTAGAAAGATATGTAAGCTGAAGAAGCCCTTCAAGAACCTTATCTCTAGTAAAATGACAGTCCACTTTTATGTGTTTGGTTCTTTCATGAAAGACAGGATTTTTTGCAATGTGTATTGCTGACATGTTGTCACAATGCAGAATGACAGGCTTTAAATTGTCCACACCAAGGTCTTGTAATAACTGAATCAGCAAAGTGATTTCTGATGCAGCAGAAGCCATGGCTCTGTATTCTATTTCAGAGGAACTTCTTGAAACTGTAGCTTGCTTTTTAGACTTCCAAGATATAGGTGAGTTACCAAGAAACATCACATATCCAGTAACAGACCTTCTAGAATTAGGACAAGCTGCCCAGTCACTGTTTGAGAATGCCTGTAGGGTAAGTTGATCAGAACCATGTAGTAAAATTCCTTGTCCTGTAGTTCCATTGACATACCTCAATACATGATGTAGAGCAACAACATGTGGCTGCCTTGGAGTGTGCATGAACTGACTCAAAGTTTGGACAGAAAATGAAAAGTCTAGTCTTGTGTGAGTCAAAAAATTTAGCTTCCCAATTAAGGATCTATAATGATCTGGGTGATCATACAAATCACCTGAGTTTGCCAGAAGCTTGGTGTTTAATGATAAGGGAGCAGGAGCAGACTTTGAAAGATCAAAGCCACAATTGTCAAGAAGAGATTTTGTAAACTTCTTCTGAGTGAGGATAACACCAGCTTTTGAGTAAGATACCTCTAGACCAAGGAAATAATGCAAAATTCCTAAATCCTTCATGCTGAAGACTGTGTCTAGATGAACTTTCAAGGCTTGTATTTCACTGTGATTTGTACCAATCAACAGAATATCATCAACATATACAGCAACAATTGTGATGTATGATCCTATCTTTTTGATGAAAAGAGAATAGTCGTGCTTAGACTGTATAAATCCTTGATGCAATAATGCAGTTTGCAGCTTATAAAACCATTGTCTGCTAGCCTATTTTAGCCCATATAGTGACTTTCTGAGTTTGCAAACCTTGTTCCTAGGATTTTCAATTCCTTTTGGCATTCTCATGTAGACTTCTTCATTAAGATCACCATGAAGAAAAGGATTGTTAACATCTAGTTGAAAAATATCCCACCCTTTGCTTGCAGCTACTGCAATTAAGGCTCTTATGGTTGTCATTTTGATAACTGGGGAAAAGGTTTCCTCATAATCCACCCCAAATTTCTGTGTATACCCTTGAGCAACCAGTCTTGCTTTGCATCTTTCTAGAGTGCCATCTGGTTTTAGCTTTACTTTGTAAACCCATTTGCAGCCTATAGGTTTTTTTCCAAGAGGCAGATCAACTATGCCCCAGGTGTTGTTCTTTTTTAGAGCATGTATTTCTTTTTTCATAGCTTCAACCCAATCTGACTGTTCTGAAGCTTCTTTATAACTTGTAGGCTCTGTGATGTTGTAAATATTTGACACTAATGCAAGATGAGATAAGGGAAGTTCAGAAAAAGATACTAATTTACACCAATGTTTGATTGAAGGACACTCATATTCACTGAGATAAGAGGG
This sequence comes from Amaranthus tricolor, assembly GCF_026212465.1. NCBI lineage: Eukaryota > Viridiplantae > Streptophyta > Magnoliopsida > Caryophyllales > Amaranthaceae > Amaranthus > Amaranthus tricolor. The sequence continues at coordinate 7,509,905 of NC_080053.1, read as the reverse complement.
TGGTTTGGAAGGTCTGGAAGATTTTCTGGGAGTAGGATTAGAGATTGGTGTCATTTCTGAAATATCAATTAGGTTTGTATTCGAGGAAGAAGAGTTAGAGACAGGAAAATCATAAGAGTGTAAAGTATCAGTTGGCGAAAAGGGAATATTAGTATTGGTGTTAGAGGTGAATATGTCTGGAATGTCATCTGGTGAAATAGATGTAAAAGGTGTATGTGTCGGAAGGTATATAGCAGAAGGGAAGTCAGTGGAAGGTGATGGAATAGAAGAAGATACTAGATATTGATAATGAAAAGGGAAATGATGTTCATGGAAATGAACATCTCTTGAAACTGAGATTTTGTGGGTGGCTAAATTCAGGATTTTGTAGCCCTTTTGTGTGGGTGAGTATCCAATGAATACTGATGGTGATGCTCTGGGATCAAATTTAGTTCTGTAAGCGGTGGAAGTAGAAACAAAGCAAAGACATCTAAAGGTTTTTAGATGATCAAAGGATGGTTTGTGTTCATATAATTTTTCAAAGGGTGTGATGAAATTGAGGCTTTTAAGAGGCATTCTGTTTATGAGATAAGTTGCACAAAGGATGCATTCACCCCAATATTTAATGGGAAGTTTGGATTGAAAAAGTAAGGCTCTTGCTGTCTCCAAGAGGTGTTTATGTTTTCTTTCAACAACACCATTTTGCTGAGGTGTGTTACTGCAACTGGTTTGGTGTAAAATACCAAGATTGAGGTAAAGTTGTTTGATTGGTCCTTCAGTCAATTCTAAGGCATTATCAGTCCTCATACACTCAACCTTTGCATGAAACTGAGTATTTAAAAACTTCAAGAATTGATCAATGATATTAACAACATCAGTTTTGGACTACAAAAGAAACACCCAAGTAGATCTAGTAAAGTCATCAACTATAGTAAGAAAAGAATTACATTTATTATAGGTGCAGTGTTTGTAAGGACCCCAAATATCTAAATGCAACATTTGAAACTTCCTAGTAGTCTTTATACTACTTATTGGAAAAGAACATATAGTCTGTCTAGCTGCTGGACAGATAGTACAAATGGAATCACACTTATTAGGACTCAAGTGTATATTAGGTTGAACAAGCTTCAAGTGATCAAAAGGAACATGTCCTAATCTTAAATGCCAGAGCATAGCAGAATCTATAATAGAGATGCAAGCAGTAGTCTGTATGAACAAATCACTCTAAACATTGTAGAGACCAGCTTCTACTCTACTAAGAACTTGTGGCACACTCATTGAAGGGCCCTGTACAAAGCATTTATCAGCAATGAATGCTATTGTACACTTCTTGTCTACACATAGCTTGTTCACAGAAATCAAGTTGTAATGAAAATCAGGGACATGTAGCACATTATATAGAGTGATGTGTTCATTTAATACTACTGTTCCAGTGTTATGAACTAGGACTTGTCCACCATCAGGAATAGTAATGTAAGCTCTTGTATGCAAAATTGAATCATAAGTGGAGAATAGGCATGGCCACGGGGCGGGTTACCCGGAACCGAACCGGTGCCGAACCGCTTGGAACCGGAACCGTTTGCGACAGGTTCCGAACCGCGAAACCGTGAAACCGCCGGAAAAAAAGTTGCCGGAACCGTGAAACCGCCGGAAAAATACATCATGAACCGGACCTAAAAAACCGCGGTTTGGAACCGGAACCGGGACCGGTCCGGTTGAACCGGTCCACCGGTTCCATGGAACCGGAACCGGGACCGGTTCGGGTGAACCGGCTCAACGGTTCCATGGAACCAGAACCGCGAAAACTTTAAATTATTTTATTCTTCAAATTAATTAAATTTTAAATTATTTATTTATTTAATTATAGTTTTACAAATTTTAAATTATTTATTTAGATGAAGATGAACCAGTAAGACAACCTTTTCCGGCAATGCCACCTCCTAGTGGTAGAGCTGTTTCACATGTGTGGTCGTATTTCACAAAAAAACCTACCGAGAATCCAGATATTTTCTTATGCACTTGTCAAATTTGTGAAAGTCAAGGAGTAAAGCCCTTAGTTTCATACAATTTCGCCAGAGGTAAATACTTTTTAAGTTTTTTATACATACATTATATATTCATATTTTATAAAAATTTATTTATTGTGTTTTGTGAATACGTGTTAGGTGGTGGTACGGGATCTTTTAACAAACATTTGGCAAAGAAGCATGGAATCACAAAAGAAACTCATGCAGCAAGCGGCAGCGGGAGCACAAGTGGAACTGGAAGCCGACAGACACAGTGGGACATTCCCAGCACAGGTATGCCTTTTAGATATAATTGTAATGATATGATTGATGAATTTTTTAGGTATGTAATTTGTGATGAATTGCCTTTTAACCACGGTGAAAGTAGGGCATACGAGCGTTACGCTAGAAAAACTATGCAACCACAATATAGAGCAATCCCTAGGAGCACTCTTAAAAGACGCACAATTAAATTATATGAATCAATGCGCTATGAATTAGTTGAAATGTTTAAATCTTTTAATGGTAGGGTTAGCATAACAACTGACATTTGGTCTGCTCCCCCACATTTAGAATCTTATATGTGTGTAACAGCACATTGGATAGATCAAAATTGGATTATTCAAAAAAGAATAATTGCTTTTAAGACAATGCCAGAAAGACATACCGGTGAAAACATAAAATATAGATTAGTAGAGATATGTAGAGAATGGAACTTATTAGATAAGATATTTTGTTGTTCAACTGATAATGCAACCGCGAACATTAAATGTCTAAAACTTTTGTATAACGAACCTGCATTTAGTTTTATCCTTGGGGGTAGCTTATTACACATACGTTGTTGTGCGCATATAGTTAACTTATCTTGCCAAGCTGGCATAAAACAATTAAGCGATTTATTAGAACCAATTAGGGATATAGTGAAGTGGCTTAGGATTGGAAAGATAAAGAGACGTTATAAACAATTATGTGACCAATATCAACTTAAAAAAGTGTATTGGTCATTAGATACTCCTACACGTTGGGGCTCAACCAACGATTTATTAAGAAAGGCGATTGCTTATCGTCCAGTTATAACACAACTATATAGTGAGTGTACAGATAGTTACATAGCTGATGACACTTGGGAATTAGCTATAGATGTACATAACATATTAGAAGCGTATGACCACGCGACTAAGATTTTTTCATATGTTTATGAACCGAACGTTCACTTAGTAATAAGTGAGTGTATTACTATTTTTTATCATCTCCTTAAATATACGCATGATGATACTAACCCATATTTGAAGGATACATGATGATGATGATAATCAAGACGACGATGATGATCAAGACGATGATGATCCATGGATGATGATGGATACATCTGCATCATCGTCAGGAGGTGAGTCAGCGGAAGCATCTAACCAACCACATGATGATGACGAAGACGAATAGGATCAATCCGACAACGATAAATCAACATTCAACAACTATAAATAAAAGGTATGACAAAGAACTACGTGGGCTTTGATTCCTTCGGGATACGTAGGCAGCTTAGTATTCCTTTGGGTTCTAGGTTCAAGTCCATTTTCTCCCTTTTTTTTATTAATCATCTTTATCGACATTATCATTGATTCGTTTGTTATTAATTTATTTTTTTCATTCTTTTTAGTAAATATTTCAATAACGATGACAACTTGACATGCAATGAATTTCGCTAATAATCAAGTAATCATCAAAGGTACGTCCGCAATATTATAGTATTTTTTTATTATATAAATATTTAAAGAAAAAATAAAAATGGAACCGATGGTCCGACCCGCCCGTCCCGTGAGTTGGAACCGCCGGAACCGCCTCATGAACCGCCAAGGAACCGTTTGGAATCGCCCGGAACCGGAACCGTTCGCGACAGGTTCCAAATGGAACCGGAACCGGGTGGAACTGGAACCGGAACGGAACCGGACCAACCCGGACCGTGGCCATGCCTAGTGGAGAATAATCTCAAATCAGAACACATATGATCAGATGCTCCACTGTCCAATATCCAGGCATTGTTAGAACAGGTTAAAAAACAATAGGATGTACCTGCCATGAGAGCCTGACCATCATTGTCATGCTGATTACTAGTTTGTGTATTAACTCCAGTATCATTTTGAGGTTTAGTCAGAAGACTGAGTAGGTATGTTCTGAGTTGTTGTTCTACATCAGTTTTAGAGGATTCTGTTGCAGACTGATTTTTCTGATGGGCTTGATATCCATCTGTATGAACATGTGCTGCAAATCTTTCCTTTGTCCTTGAAAGTAGTGAACCTGGTGGATATCCATGAAGCTCAAAACATTTCTCTGTGCTATGACCAAGTATCTTACAGTGATCACAAAAATAGCTACTAGCAGGCCTCTTGCTACCACTTCCTTGTGCAAACCATCCTCCTGTAGTTTTGTTCTGTGAGAAGTTTCTTGAGTATCCAGGATTATGTGAGTACTGTTTGTGATCAATGTACCTTCCTTTGTTTCTTGCCAAAGCAACTGACTCAACAATTGAATTATTGTTTGCAGTTGTGAGTGCTTTGTGTCTTTCTTCCTGCGTCAGTAACCTGTAAGCTTGTGTGAGATTTAGCAAAGGATTCATCATTAGTATATTTCCTCTCACAGATCCAAACTCATCATTCAATTTCATGAGAAATTGCATCAGCCTAAAATCTTGTTGTTGCTTGAAGATCTTTTGAGTCAAATTACAGGTACATTGATTACATGTACATGCAGCTAAAGGACATGCCTCACTGATTTTATCCCATATTCCTTTGATTTCAGTAAAAAATTCAGCAATACTTTTTGAGCCTTGCACAAACTCAGATACCTGTTGTTGCAGAGAGTAGAGCTGAGGTGCTGATACATAGCCATACCTCTCTTCAAGATCGTCCCAAATCTCTTTGGCTGTTGGCAGATCCAGCACAATTTTGGCAATGGTAGGATCAAGATTGAACAAGATCCAGGATATCATCAGGTCATTACACCTTTTCTAAGCTGAATAGAATTTTTCATCTGCCGTTGGTTTTGGAATACTACCATCAATGAAACCGAGCTTGTTCTTGGATGAAATTGAGATCAACATACATCTCTTCCAGTCTCCAAAACCTTCTCCATTGAATTTGACTGATACTAACTGACTTGTTGTGTTGTCAGTAGGATGTAAGTAGTATGGACTGGTGAGATCTTGATTTGGAGGGAGAGTTTGTGTCTGTGATGAATGTTCAGCCATTATCAGATGACTAAAGCTCAGATCTCCGATTAATTTTGAAAATTAGGAGAGAAAAATCAATCGAACAGACGATTAGATCAAAAAAATTCTGGAAGAAATGCTAAAAAACTTTAGACAGATTTTTGTTAATCAAAGAAAGGAAAAAGAAAATCAATCAAACAGTAGATTGAATTGGATATTTAAAAAAAGAAAAAAAAAACTTCAGAATCTTGATGTATTGATCAAGAATTTCAAATGACTAGCATCAGATCATGAACTGATGAATTGATGAGCGGATCTCGGATTTCAGAGGAAGAAAAAAAATATTAGATTATTAGATTTCGAAGAAGATCAAGATAGAAGAAGAAATCAGCAAGCTTCTCCATGCTCTGATACCATGATGAAATAACAAAAAGAATTTCTGAGAATTCAGGAAGAAGAAGAGAGATTGCAGAAATTTTTTTCGAATTAAAAATTACCACCACAAGCTATACAAATAGGATATATATATATATATATATATATATATATATATATATATATATATATATATATATATATATATATATATATATATATATATATATATATATATATATATATATATATATATATATATATATATATATATATATATATATATATATATATATATATATATATATATATATATATATATATATATATATATATATATATACACCTGAGTTTGTTACTAATCTATTTATAGCAAATTACAATAGAAATAAACCAAACCGAGTTGATGTAAATCATCAACTCCAACATTTTTATTCTATATTTTCTTCCCTTTTGTTGCATTTTCTTCAATTTCTTCTTCATTTTAGGTTTTTAGTGCTTGATTAAGTTTTTATTATTCTTTGTTTTGCAAGTGATACTCACGAAGGGTATTGATTTTTTTGTTTAGTTATGGCTCCTAAAAGAAAGATCGAAGCAACACCATCATTCTTGTTTGTGACGTTGTTGATGATCAAAGTTTGTAGAAGGAACAAAAAAAAGCTAGAACTGCATTTAATGTTATCAAACTTGGATCTAAGACTAGCATGTGAAAATTAAATCAATACAACTCAATTACTTATACTTATGTCATTCCATTGCTTGTTTAATTATTGATTTGTTGATTTGTTGATTTGTATACTAGTACTATTATTCCTTGATTAGGTCTTTTAAGTGTTTGATTATGAACTATACGCCTTGAATAGTTGTTTTTAGTGTGTGATTATTTGGAGTTTGACTTTTAAGCTTTTGAACGTGTGTTTTTTGTGTTGTATTAGGCTTTTTAAGTGTTATTAATTTATAAGTTGATGGAAGAGTCAAAAGTCTTTAAAAAAAATGTATATTATAATATATATTACATTCCAGTTTTTGTTTAGTTGGATTAGGTCTTTTAAGCTTTAGAATAAGTGTTTTATGTGATGTATCAGGCTTTTTAAGCCTTGACATATGTTTTTTAGTCATTCAATCAATATTTGCTATTTTCGAACTATCTTTTTTAACAGATTTTGTTTTAAGGGTTTTTGTCTGAAATTATTATGGGTTTGAAATATTTTTTGTTGTTTTATGATATATTCTACTGTTGATAAATCTATTTTTACAAATTGCAAGCTTCAATGGTTTTTGATGAATGGCAAGAAAAAATTGGTATGGACTAAGATGCAAATAGAATCTGTGAAACAAATTGTGTTTAGGACTTCCTCTTGGTGCAACAATTTGACCCAAAAAATTCCGAATGGTTCAAGTTATGTCATTGACAGTAATGACATTTTAGGACTTCCTCTTAACCCTTCCAAATCAATTAAACTGTCCAAGAATGCTGATGATGGTATTGTAAGTGAGTGGAAAACTCTTGTTGGACTGGAAAGGTAAAGGTGAAATAAGTGTCAAGCATTTGTTAAATTTGTTTCCAAGATATCCGAAGGGTGGATATGCCTTTAAAAATTGTTTGTAGTTTATGCTGCTGTTATTCTATTACGGCCTCTTTCTGATTTTAAGGTGAGGAAGACTCTTCTAACAATTGTTGAGGATGTGGCTGTTATTCCAACGCATGATTGGTGTTCATTTGTGCTTGATTTATTGTGCGATTCAATAGATAAGGTGCAAAAAGAGGGTGAAACAGTGAATGGGTGTGTGTTGATATTACTGGCTGTGTTTTGCTATCGCTACCCTTTTCAAGGTAGTTATTATCCAAAATCACTCCCTCTTGTAAAGCATGTGCCTGATGAAGTTAGTTTCAAGAAGGTTGCAAAAGGAGAAAGAAGTTGGTTTTAGTAATTCTCCTGCTAATTTTACTGGTTTACCTATTAGTCGTACCTTTAAGGATTGGTGCTTGAGGGAATAAGAGGTTGTGGGTTGCTCAAAAGATAATCAATGGAATGAAGCTGATAATGCATCACAAGGGAATTTCTTGATCCTTCCATTGAATACATTTCCCAGTGATGAAGAAGTAAGAGAGCAAGCCAAAGATTATGTGAGTATTGAATTCTTATTTCAATTGTTTTTTTGAATAATAAGCATTGTAATAAAATTTTGTTATAACTTATGTTGTCAAGTAGTATAATAGCGTTAAGAATTAGAGTAGAAATATGAATGTGGTTATACGTGACCACATGAAAAGGATATTAGCTATTGAACCCAAAAAGAACATAGCTGTTGAAGTTCTTGATGATATTCTTATTTCCCCTACTGAAAATAATGTTTGAAGATGTTGATTGGTTACACAATGTGGACAATTAGAATAGTGTAATTTTTGATAATAGCACTTAAGTCCTTGGTAGTCAACATGAAGAATTGGAAGATGTTGCAAAGGCTATTATTGAGGATGTTGAGGTCGTTCAAACATCTAGAAAGAGATCAAAAATTGGTGCAAGGAAAAAGATGTGGAAATACTACTTCAAAAATTGGAGAAGGTGTTTCAAAACTTGCACCAAACAATGGTAAAAATTGTGAGGATCATCTTATTGAGATCATTTACACTGTGCTTTGTGGTCTTGCAAATGTAACAGTGAATGCTTTGAATGCGAGTGCGACAGTCGTAGAATGGACAGAGAAGAATATACATTTTGTACTAGTTGCATCATATGATACTCTGCTATCAACTTTAAAAAACATTTGCAATATGAGTGTTGGCTCAACCAAACAAACAGTTACATATGTTTCATCCTTTATCAACCAGAGGTTTACTAAAACAATAAAGTCAACTATACAGAAGGTTTCATATTGTTTTTTTATAGAAGACATGAATGATTCGTAAATTCTTCATTCAATGTGTAATGTACTTTTTAAAAGATTTTTATTATTTTTCTATATTTTGTATGTAACATTTGAGAAATTAATATTTTAAAATTGAGAAATTTTAATTAAATATCAGAATGAGAATTATGTGGGTCAAACATAAGTTGAATCGACAAAGTAATATTGGACAAGAACACGAGGAAGCAAATTGGGTTTTAGGAAAAACAAAAATTACCCATCTATATAGTTCAAAAAAAGAATAAAAAAAATTAATAATTATATTAGTCAATCAAATACAAAATCAGATTTGTTCATGCCTGCTAAATATCACTACTCATCTTCTTTCGTAATTTTTATTTTCCCTAAAACCCATATTTGGTTTTCCCCCTGCATCTTGGATACAATCAACATTATCAATCCTATCCAACCTCTCTAAATCAATTCAAGTTTATCCCGCACTAATTCCCTTTAAGTTCGAAGCCCAACCCCGAGTGTTCTTCGACCTTCTCCTCGAAACAAGCAGACGACATCTGGGTGGGATTCAGGCGTGTGATAGTCTGTGTGTGGGTTTCAAAATTTGCAATTCCTTTTGCAAATTGTGGTGATTTCTTAATCTATTCAATTTCTATGTAAACCCTAAAATTTCTCTACATAAATCCCTCTTTTAACTTCTCTTTCTTTCTTGAATTTATGTCAGATTCTTGAGTATATACCGCATTAACAATGTCGAAACCTTGAGGGAGCCGCCATTCACACCCTTTTCTTGCTCTATGTGAAAATTGAAGGTAGAAGATTATGGTAACCTATTTCTCTTTTCTTAATCATTGTCAAGTTACCCTTTGTTTCTTTATCTTCTTGGGATTATCTTATTCTTTCTATTGTTATTCTTAAGGACCATTACCACATGAGATGTATTAATTAATTACCTTAAGAAATAGTACACAGTTGACAATTATAAAGAGATGGAATTTGGTTTGGTCGACAATAGACCGATGGACATTGAGATTACGGTTTTGTGGATATGTCTACTATTGGTAAAAGTATGGATTAAATTGGTGTTTGAATGCATTATGTGATTATTGTGGAAATCATTAATTGTGGGATAGAATATTGGTTGTTTTATTAATCGAACTGTTGGATATTTTTGAAGAGATTATCAGATTTTTTGAGGATTTTTTTTGTGTTGGGTTGAAGCACAAATTGTGTTTAATTGAAAATATAAAGAGAATGATAGAGGTGAGTAATATTTAAAAGAACGTAAACAAGTTTAGATCGCGGTTGTAATATCTTGATGACATAGTTAGAATGTACAGATTTCTTTAATGATTAGAATTGCTAGAATAGAATCTTAAGTTTTAGGAGGAGATGTAATACGTTATATGTAGTATAGTAGCATCGAACGCTCTTTGTTGATTGTGTTTATTGTTATGCTTCAGGAGACAATTTCTCTACAAAATCATTCTAGCTGATAGCTGCGAATCGAACCTCACTCTTTGAAGTGTCATCGTGGGTGAGTAGTAGCAGTCCCTTAAAAGGGTCTGGCCAGACTACTATTTGTAAAATATTTTTTTTTAATCATATTGTTTTGAATTGATAATTATTGAAGCAAATTTGTTATGATGATTATGCTAATATTGATATGGTCAATGGATCAGGCTTACGAGCTGATCATTGACGAAGTAGAGGTCCCGTATTCCCTATTTTGAGGTGAATTGTCATTCAAATATTGACTAGCCTCACCCGAGAGTGACATAGCCTTAGAGCTATGGATGTTGTTCCTCTCAACTAGACTCCTATTGCGCACAAAGATCTAGGAAACAGACGTTGCTTTTAACTCCTTTATTTTGATTTCATATTTGTTTTGTTTTGGATTGCTTCTGCTCATTCAGTTAAATCTAACACCATGTAGTTATCATCATTTAGATTTTTTACAGATCGGTACCAGCCGAGAACGATGGGATAGCAGAGATGATTAGAGTATTCTTGGAAGATATTTTGGATTTGTGTATATATTGAAGTTGTAGTGTCCGTATTGGGCTTTAGAGTGTAATAGATTTGATTATGTTGACTATTTTGGACTCTTATAGTTAGTTGTATGACTATTTTGGACTTTGGTTTAGATGTTTTGGTTCAAGATCAGTTGCTATAGTTATGTTTTAGACCTCGTAATGCTTTCTATGAGTTATGGTTTTAGATTTGAGTTCTTTGGGTTAGTAAACCCGGTGATGACTTGTCTTAATAGGACTTAAAGTAAAGGCTTGAATGGAAAGAAAGCAATAAATAAAAGCTTTAATCTATTCTAGGGCATGAAATGTAAAGGAAATCGATAAAGATTGATGTTCTAAGATGAGGCATGTAACAATCCAACTTACTAGTTGACTGAGTAAACAGGATCATCATGGGGTTTATTTACCCAAAGAACTTAAATATCAAATCAAAACTCGTGAAAAGGGGTCACAAGATCTAAAACATAACTGTAACAACTCGGCTTGATGGTTGACTAAACATGATAGGTCATCACGAGGTTTACTAAGAGAATTTAGCAAAATTAACTAAAAAAAATGAAACAAAGAAATAAACTATTAAAATTGGAAGAAAAGAATAACCTAATAAAATTGTAAGGGATATATTTTATGATCTTAACCATGTATTTAGGCTTACTGTTGTCTTTATCATCTTTGCCTACACTCGATCTATACTCGGATCCAAATTTATTGACCTAATATACTTCTTATATTTATTTAAATTTTCTCAAATATTACAAGGCATGTAACACTTAAAGTAGGCATAGTATCTCTATAGAAATTGGGTATTTATAGCCTAAAAACAAAAGAGGAAGAAAGCTCTAAAATAGCCCTTGAAGTAAAGCTTGCGAAGAAATAATTCTTGCAGAAACAGACCCCCATTCGGCCGAATGGAGGTTTCATTCGACTGAATGGGGCTTCATTTGTCATTTCCATCCATTTTGAAGCCAAAATTTTGGAGCTAATGATCCATTCGACCGAATGGCTAGTCATTCGCCCGAATGTAGCAAGACTCGACCATTCCAGCAAGTTTGAAGCTTTGCCTTGAGTGTGCATGGATCCATTCGACCGAATAGAGTGTATATTTGGTCGAATCAGTGCTAGTTTCTTGCTTTTGTGCATCTTTAAGGTATCAAGAGGCTTTCGAATTTTGCGGGGCCTTCGAGAAGGTCTCGGTTTGCATGCCAAAGTATTCAAACACATGGAAATCATCCTTGTTGGGTCCGAAATAACCACAAAACAACCAATGGACAAGAATAAGGTAAAATCACGCGTAATGTGCATAATATCAATCTAAAATGGGCACATCAGGTATGTATTTGGGTTTTGAGTCATCGAATAGGTTATTTAAACCTTAAAGTGGTCATTTTTGGTTACACAATTGTTAAAGGTTGGGTATAACTTGCAACAACTAGTGAATTAGCGGCCCGTTTTGTTAGTGATACTAAATGGTGGTAACGGGAATGATTTATAGTGTAAAATTTCATCAAAAGTTCCAAATCATTCCCATGATAATGAAACTTTGATCAAAAAAAAATTTGTTTACAAATTTCCATTACTACTTAATACCACTTCTTCTAATGATAATGCATTGGAATGAATTTTATGAAGAAAATGAGATGATTGAAGTTGGAAAAGCATGACCATCAGGGTAACCAAGAGATTTTTCAACCAAAATTACACTAGTTTTCATTCCCATTACTATCGTTTATTACCACATACAAAATGGGCCGTAAATGTTTGGAATAGGCAACATGAAACTGAGTAGGCATTTTATTGCAAATGCTTGGAATAGGCAACATAAAGCTTTGATTAAGCATTTTATTCCCAATCATAAGCATTTATTGGTATTTTATTTTTAAGCTTCACTACTTCTTATCTTTTTTTGTTTAGTTTTTTTTTTACCCTTGCAAGAAGAAGACCAGTTTTCATTGATTACTATTGATGTAAAGCAATAACTTGGCCACTATTTGGATAATATCACATATGAGAAGCCTGATTATCCAAGGTCAATCATAGAACAAATAGTATGTCTTATTATTGTTGCATATGTTGACGCGACATCGTGTATGATTTTCTAATGTTCAATATTTTTATCTATTTGTCAAGCAGAATTTGTTTAATGATTTTACTAAAACAATTGAGTATCGTTCTGCGGATGATGTTCTTACATATGATTTTCACATCATCGAGCATGATTGGACTGTTGCTGATAAACAAAATGAGAGTGGTAGATATGTTGCATACTTCATGGAGCATGTTTTGGGATATAAAAATATGATCCCTTTATTGCATGCATGTAATAAAAAATGATGTTGTTTGGCAATTTTAAAATTTGTTTTTGAGTTTGGATTTTTATGATTAACTAATTATATACTAAGGTTCGTGAAAGAAGTTTATTTAAAGCCCTCATGTATTCACTAATTTTGACCGACTTAAACCATATAAGACATGATATTCTTTGTTGTGATACTGATCTTGATGCTAACAAGAGATCCCTTGTTAAATCGTTGGAGAAAAAAAGAAAAGGTTGAAGAAGAACGAAGATGAATTAGTCTGATGTACTTTATATAAACTAAATCAAGAAGATTGTAGGATGTTTCAGTATTATGCGTAAATCCATTTGTATATATGAACTTTTATTCTGCTAAGTTGTATAATTTTACCTATTTAATATTAATTTTTTATGGATTAATTTTCGAAGCTCTCAAATTGGCAAAAACACTTTAACCTAGGATGAGGTATGTTAATACTTAAAATAGAACATTTAAGCCTTGTAGTATGGATTTTATGTGCTAAATTTTTAAGTGGGCTATTAAACTTAATCCTTAAATCATGTTTTTTAATTATTTAAATGTGGAGTTGGGATTATAAATATTAAAAAATAATGTCCCATAACCTAATAATCTTAGGAAGTAATGTCCCATTAACTAATGAAAAAATATAATTAACCATCTGTAGTCATACTAAACAATGTCGAATTGTCTAAAAAATTTGAGCTTTAAAGAAGGACGTTTAGATTTTGAATTCGAGAATTTAATACTTGGAATAAGGCTTTTATGCCGTTGAGATGACTTTTTAAGCCTTAAAGAAGTCGTACTAAACATTTAATACGTTTAGAATTGAAATTTTAATACTTTGAATAAGTCTTTTATTCCTTTGAGAACACATTTATTAAAGTCTTGAAGTAGTCACACTAAACATTTATAATGTCTTGTTAATATCTTTATACATAAAGTAATTTGTTTGATTGAAAAAAAACTATTAAAACACAAAATTTACTTAAAAAACTTGTTAAGTTAAAAGTTATAGTATTTTTATTCCTCTTTACGTACAATGTTACTACGTTTATTTAAATAATATATAATATTTAGTATATATTTAATTTATGAGTTAATATCTACACTTATATAATTTTAATAACAATTTGTAGAATTTTTGATTAAAAATAAAATTGGACGAAATGAGAACATTGGAGCCGAATGAAAAAAAAAATGTAATTCGCGAATTAGTTTACGTTTCAGTTTTAAAATAGGCATATCTTACTCATACGGACTCCAAATCAGGTGTTTTTTGAGGCTACGGACATCTACTCGAAAAGATCTACAACGTTTATGGCTTGTACAAAGCCTGATTCAGCTTATAAATATGACAGAATAGATTTAGATGTCCTCTATAATAATTTCATGAAGCAAAATTCAACTAGATAAGTGCTATTAAATGTCAAGAAGCAAATTTCAACTAAACTTCTCTTGCTAGGTGGTGGAAACTTACTTCTATGGTTCATGTGTTCAATTCTTCATCATAAGATTTTGCAATTTGGATGATTAAAGAAGATAACTTTAATTAAAATTGAGTTGTATTTTTGTCTTTTACTTATTCCCACCTCTATAAATAGAGGCTTTACCGTCCAACAAAAATAGAGTGTAACATATTCTCATATTATCAAATTAAGTAGAGAGAAAAGAGGGATCAAAAAATATTTTAAGTCACTTATTCTGTATCAAAGTTTTAATCAATGAATTTCTCTAATTCTCCCTACTTTGTCATGTTTAACTTAGAGTAATCTTATTTTGCAGTAACATGTATTAATGTCTTGGCATATTATTTTTATGAGATTTGAAATGGGTCTTTAATTTATGCAACTTTGTTATTGAGTATTTATGTAAACTACTTTTTATTTTTAAATTTATATAAGATTAATTTTGTTGGGTACACTTAATTATTCTTGTATAAGTTAATGTTTTAAAATTAATTGAACTTTGTTTAGTTAGTTTTATTACAAAAAACAACTAGTAATAATAACTGCATCTAGTTTTAGTATTAGAGTTTACATAATATTAAATTTAGTTGGGTTATAGGGTATCTTCTTAATTAAGTTTAATGGTTGGTGAAGTCTTCCTAAAATTAAAGCAGTCAATTCATTAAAACCGGATTAATGAACAGTAGGGCTTTACTATCTTGGGTACAAATAGTGAGCTAATATAAAAGGGTTGACAGGGGATTTACGAGGATATTATAAATCCTACAGCCGTCTATTCATATAAAAGTTGTAATTAATCAATGATTAAAAATAATCTTGCCAATGACTAAATTACATGTTGCTGCTACTTTCTCTTATTGATTTACTCTTTTATTTAATTTACATATTTTATTTTCTTGTATTAAGCTTATTTTTTTCTAAGTTCTTAGTAGTGTAATCACAACTCATTTCCCCCCATCTTTTTACTTTATATATTTTCTATTAAAAAAAAAAGTAATTTAGAAGTATCTTTAAAATTAGTAATCACAATCTCTGTGGGATCGACCCCTACCTACCACTTACTATATTTAGCAAGTTATAATAGGGTAAAATATAATTTAAATTTGTGTGCATACGACGGCATCCTACAAAACTGTTTACAACAAAAATCAAATAATATGGGTATTCAAAGTACAAAGCCAAGTATATACATAATAAAATTGGAATTTCAACACTTAAAATAGGATGCCTTTGCGAAGCCGTTTTAAATCCTGAAGTAGTCAAACTAAATATTTATAAAGTACAATCGAATTCATAGTAAATTATTCATAATAAAAATTAAACAATGTGGATATTTGGAGTATTTAAACCAATTTCATTTTGATATGAATTACTATGATTTCTCCTTTCGAAGTGCCTTTATATCCTTTTTCTTCCTCCTTTGGTAGCTGCTCTATTAGCATCTAGTACATACGGTACACTTGCATTTTATTGTTGCTGATCTTCTGCAATTGTTTCGTCTTGAATACTTAGTTTATCAACATCTTGATTCAACATTTTCTTGGGATTTGAGCACAAGTGTGTACAACTTGAATCCCATATCATACCTCCAAGCCCCAAGGAAATGCGATTCCTTTTGTCGGAGAATCTTGATTTCCTGTTGGTGATGGAATTTTCCCTTCATATAACCTAGTCCACTTCTGTCTTGGCACGTTTTGTCCATCGTGGGAAAACATACTTTCTTGGTATTTAATTGACACTATGGTGGTGGAGTAAACGCAAGCAATGACAATACAACCACCAATTAAATATATTTTACTATTTGACTTGATGCTTCAGAGTCAGATACCTTGTACAGTTCAGGAACTGCTTCTTTTCAAGAAATACGATGTACACGAAATCGCCATTATAAATTCCTCTTCAAAATCTCTGAAAAGAGAGTGTAACCTCAGCTGCATGTTTTAACAAACCAAAAAGTTTAAAGGTTGATCTATGTTTTGTTCTAGAACAGTAAAACTCAGCATCTAATTCTGTTTTGCTCCATCTTGCAATTTGTCATCTTGAAAATTTGGTAAAACTAGGTGAGGGTAGTGCTCCTTTTCGCTTCGAAACCAATTGCATTTTAGTGGATTCACTTCTCTGCGAAGATAAAATCCCCACAGAGAAGAAGTCTTTGTTCAATGCAGTGCATCATTTGTCTCGTATCTTGCATAGCCTATCAAACCGCTTGAAGAAGTTACTATCACTTTTGAGATCATACTTCACCACCATGTCTTCCCAACATGTTTAGAATTCTTTAGGATTATGGCATCCGTACAAGCACTTGTTGAAATCATCTTTAAATGTTGAATTTGATTTTAGTGATCGAAAATGAGATATTCCATTTTTCATCAAATGCCACAGGCATAGCCTATGTTGTCGACTGGGTCAAAGTCGATGGAAATTACTCCAATTTTGACTGATGCAGAGCTGAAAGATCTCTCTCAAGATTGAAAATGGATACACACATGTGCATCTCGCCTGCGTGAGAAAGACCCAATCGTTCTAACCCCCCAGAAGGAACAATTCTGCTTTGTTGAGAGCCCATTTATAATTATTAGTTCTAGTGACATTAGGTAATTTTTGAGAGGAGAAATGTTGAATGTAGCTCTTATCCATGTCTACATGAGGTGATGTTCATTATCTTACAATTTAGGCATTATTGTTTAATTGTATTAACAACCGAATTACTGACAAAAGTTTCTTATTTGTGAGTTTAGTGCGGCGTACGAGGAGCTAAATTCTTACAAACCTCCAATAAAAATTGGATGGTTTTGTCCTGAGTCGATTTCGGGTACTAAAAGTGTAAATGATCCAGATGACGTCAAAGCATACATCTAATTCCCCCGCATCTAAACACGCGTTTATTCTGGCTCCAGATGTGGAAGAGTAAGTTTTATTTTTAAAATTGAACTTATATTTTGATTTTTAAGTTTACATAATCTCTAATTTGTTGATTTTAAATTTGCGTTTGTAGTTTGCATCGGATACTTTTGGTCATTTTTCCTTTAACGAACACTATGCACGTCTTCGACTCATTACAAAAACCTCAAAGACCGCCTCACAACACAAAAATCAAAGCATTGTTGAATGCGTACGTAATATTAATTATTTTACCAATTTGTTTTAATTAAGTGTTATATATATATATATATATATATATATATATATATATATATATATATATATATATATATATATATATATATATATATATATATGTATGTATGTATGTATGTATGTATGTATGTATGTATGTATGTATGTATGTATGTATGTATGTATGTATGTATGTATGTATGTATGTATACATACATACATACATACATACATACATACATACATATATATATATATATATATGTATATATATATATATATATATATATATATATATATATATATATATATATATATATATATATACATATATATATATATACATATATATATATATACATATATATATATATACATATATATATATATATATATATATATATATATATACATATATATATATATACATATATATATATATATATATATATATATATATATATGTATATATATATATAATTCCTTTTCCCATGCGTTTCAGCACAATGAAGAAAGTGCATGTAGAAAATGGGATCTATATCCAGAGCCACATTTCCGAAATGGACAACAGTATTGGTACACAATGCAACACTATTTGATTTTATGGGTTTATAAGCCTTTTTTTGGACTTTCGCGCATAAAGTAGCACAAACTTGGTTTGTTTTGCACTAAAGTTGGCACACAACACTATTTGGTATATATTATTGTGTTGAAGTAGTTAGAATTGAAAATAAAAGGCATATGCTAGAAATTAGTTGGTATGTTGCGATTTTATAGGTTTTTAAGCTTTTTTTGGACTTTCGCGCATAAAGTAAACTTGGTTTGTTTTGCACGAAACTTGGCACACAACAATATTTGGTATATATTATTGTGTTGAAGTGGTTAGAATTGAAAATAATGGACATATGCTAGAAATTACGTATTAAGTTGCGATTTTATGGGTTTTTAAGTGTTTTTGGCACTTTCGCGCATAAAGTAGCGCTCAAACTTGGTTTATTTGCATGAAACTTGGCACACAACACTATTTGGTATATATTATTGTGTTGAAGTGGTTTGAATTGAAAATCATAGTCATATGTTAGAAATTACGTGTTAAGTTGCGATTTTATGGGTTTTAAAGTGTTTTTAGCACTTTCGCGCATAAAGTAGCTCAAACTTGGTTTATTTTGCACGAAACTTGGCACACAACACTATTTGGTATATATTATTGTGTTGAAGTGGTTTGAATTGAAAATCATAGTCATATGCTAGAAACTAAGTGTTAAGTTGCGATTTTAAGGGTTTTTAAGCGTTTTTGACACTTTTGCGCATAAAGTGCCTCAAACTTGGTTTGTTTTGCACGAAACTTGGTACACAACACTATTTGGTATATATTATTGTGTTGAAGTGGTTAGAATTAAAAATCGTAATCATATGCTAGAAATTACGTGTTAAGTTGCGATTTTATGGGTTTTTAAGTGTTTTTGGCACTTTCGCACATAAAGTAGCTCAAACTTTGTTTATTTTGCACGAAACTTGGCACACAACACTATTTGGTATATATTATTGCGTTGAAGTGGTTAGAATTGTAAATCATAGTCATATGCTAGAATTTATGTGTTAAGTTGCGATTTTATGTGTTTTTAAGCTTTTTTGGCACTTTTGCGCATAAAGTAGCTCAAACTTGGTTTGTTTTGCACAAAACTTAGCACACAACACTATTTGGTATATATTATTGTGTTGAAGTGGTTAGTATTATAAATCATAATCATATATGCTAGAAATTACGTGTTAAGTGAGATTTTATGGGTTTTTAAGCTTTTTTGGCACTAACATATATTTTCTCTTAGTGCTTTCGACAACCTTTTAATTCCGTTGATTGCGGCTACTACACTCTCAAATACATGGACGATATCTTTAAATCCGTGAAGGAGGTTGGAGTCGAAAACATAGATGCCGTAAGTATTTGTTACGTTCTTAAATTATAATATATATATTTACTATTATTGGTAAAATCTAATGTTTATGTATCTTTTAATTTTATATTATATTATAGGTTTTATACGACATTCCTAGGGAAACACGCCCTTTGAGAAATGGAGAAATGCACGAATTAAAAGACAAGATTGTCGCGTATCTTGCTAATTTTTGTTCTTGGTAAATTGTAATTAGTTTAGATTTTTAGGACTTTAATGTATATATGTACGTATATATTATTATATTATATACGATCGAAAGTTTATTATTACAAAGATATTATTGGTGATTATTGGTGATTATTTTGTGATTATGATTGGATTATTAGATTAATCATTGTTTATTATATTGTACATTATTATTGGATTATTATTAGTATTAAATGAAAAAAGAAAAAAACATAATATATGCTGTGGGCCTCCATAAAACCGCAACATATAGTTTAAGACTATATGCTGCGGTTTCATGGAGGCCCGCAGCATATAGTCTTAAACTATGTGCTGCGGTTTTTTTGTGGTCCGCAGCATATAGTCTTAAACTATATGCTGCGGTTTTTTTGTGGCCCGCAGCGTATGGTGCACTTTTCTGCTGCGATTTCAGCATTTAAAATAGGCTATCTGCTGCTATCACTAATGTTTGGGACCAAAATCGCAGCATATTATGGCCAAAAAACCGCAGCAAATGAGGTTTTTTCCACTAGTGAATAATATTCTAATCTAACTCTCAAAGACTCTAAGACCGATTATAATAGATAAGAGTTAGAAAACTATGAAGAAAAAATTCAAATCTTGATGAATATGTTAAAGCCTAGAGAAAATAATAGATATGAGTATGCAATGTAATTCTTCAAGTGTTGATAAAGCTTCAAATATATAGAATACCTCCTATTGGCCGTTGCATATAATATTACTTTCATCTCCTTATTTTTCTTGACTTAGTTATGTGCTAGATTTCAAGTCCACGGCCTTGTACATCAGTTTGTTATATATTCCCTTAGATGCTCCTCTTGACCAATTCCAACACGTATTTAACTATTTGTTAGACTTCTCCCAGACTTAGTCAAACCGGTCAAGTTAGTACTATAAATAGCAATAACTAAGTACTTTTAATTTATTTTTCTAAGTTTATTGTTTTAATTAAAACCTGATTTAACAATGAATTACTATTAATCTGATTTTCTGATTTTTATAAAACAATTTATTCTACACAAAAACTTGGATGAGACAGTCTCATTATGAGTCCGTCAATTTGGACCGGCCCAATTCGCGCATGTAATGGAATCACACGCTTTCCCTCATTTTTTCCATTTTCTGGGAATTTATCAATTTTGACCTTAAAAGGTATCAATTTTAACCTTAAAGATATCAATTTCAACGTAAAGTAAAACTTAAACAACTCAATTAAAATAAATAATTACATTTGGACCTATAAGTGATCAATTTTGACGTAAAACTCATCAATTTCTACCTAAATATGGTTTTGTTTTCACAATTTCAAAACGAAATTTAATAAAATGGTATTATTCTATCATCATTTTATAGATGAAGTTCAAACAACAAATGTATGGTCAATAACACTATCAATAATAGTGTTAAATCATTGCACAATACAAAACTCTTATTCAATGCATAAATTATGGTTTTAATGGAACATAAAAGTACTTGTACTCTTTAATCATCGATCAATAATAGCAATTTTGTCGTTTCCTCAACAGTTTATGTTCATAATGGACTTGGAAATATAGTTTTAGGTGTAATGTTTGTTTACCCTGGATGTGAAGGTGGAGGAAGTTTCAATTTCGAACTATGTTTGCTAATTATTCATGAATGCTCTTGGAAATGATCAAGAGTTCAAGGATTCTTTGTTAAAAAAAATTTCAATTTTGATCTAAGAATGATAATTCAAACCTTAAAGTGATTAATTATGATCAGTTATAGCTTATAAAAAAAATTCAATTTTAACCTTAAATATATTAATTATGACCTTAAATACATTAAGTACTGAGTGCATATTGAGAAAAATTATAATTTGGCTGATTGGACTATCCGTCTCATATTGAAACTGTATCGTCCAAGACGAGCTATTTATTCTAATTCCAAGACTTTAGGATTACCTCAAAGATCAAACCTAGTTACAAAGAAATAGTCAATATTAGATCCATAAATATAGGAGACCTATTTTCATATATTTCGGAATAACTTACTTTTAACGCAATCTTTCTAATTAATTAAATTAAAACATGTGATTAATTTTGACTTAGCCTAACTATTTTAGACCAAACACATCATATCATAATCATCATAATCATAAAATATACTAACGAAGAAACGACTTATAACACGTGTCAAGTTATCATTAAAATTTTTTTCGCCTTTTTTCAATTGTTGATATGGAAATTTTTGATGATTGTCTTGATATTTAGGAAATAATTAACTCATTAAAAATATAATATTTTTTGATTGACTATAAATATATTTCCTTATATAAACCTATAATTTTTTTTTATCCCAAATCTTATCATAATCATATATCATCATATCATATCATATCATATCATATACTAATGAAGAAACGACTTATAACACGTGTCAAGTTATCATTAAAATTTTTCCCGCTGTTTTTCTATTGTTGACATGAAAAGTTTTGATGAATGTCTTGATATTTAGGAAATAATTAACTCATTAAAAATATAATATTTTTTGATTGACTATAAATATATTTCCTTATATAAACCTATAATTTTTTATCCCAAATCTTATGATCCAACGATTGATAAAAAATATAATAATTTAATTTTTTTATTATCATATACACAATTTTAAGTCTTAAACTCAAAATTTATATTATATTTATATTCAATTTATATATTTTATTATTCTTTTAAAAATATTTTATAATCATATAAACCTATAATAAAATTAAATAAAATAATTGGAATAAGTTATTCATTAAAATTAAAGTTTGCTTCATTAAGAAGTGATCCAACCATTAAAAGAAAATAATTTAATTTTTTATTATCATATACACAATTTCAAGTCTTAAGCTTAAAATTTGTTTTATATTTTACATTCAGTTTATATATTTTATTATTCTTTTAAAAATGTTATAATCATACATGATAAAAACTACAAATTAGATTAAAATACACTATATTGATGGAAAATCAAAAATCATTCAATGATGGGAACATAGAAAAAAGACTATTTTTTTTAATAAACAAAATATTCTATTGCATGTTGAAATTACGGTAATTAAAATTTAATTAAAACTATTGACGAACGTTTTTTTGACTTATTTGGGTGATTTCATGAATATAATATAGCTTAACGATTATTAGTTTGGTAAAATTTTATTGATTGATGGTAATTTTTTGTCTATTCTTTAACATATATGTTTTAATATAATTGTGTAATGAATTATTTCTTCGCTTTATCAATTATATTATTATAACAAATACAAAGATTTAAAGATTAGTTTATGTTGTAAATGGATTAATTTTATAAATTACTCCCTCCGTTCCTTTTTGTTTGTCTAGTTTAAGTTATTCCACTTTATGAGAGAGAAATTTAAATTTGATTTTTAAAGTATATATTCAAGACTTAATATATTCATGTGGGATCTTGTTACATTCGTTTTGATGCAAAGAATTTTAATATATCATTTTTACAATTTTTTATTATGCGTATTATGAGATATCGAAGCTCAAAATTTGCGTTGAAATACGTGAAAAAGTAAAGTGAACGAAAAAGTAAAGTAAGCATTTATAACATCCGTATTTTACACGAAAATCTATCTAGTTATGATTTAAATAACACTTCAACCTTTTCACATTAAATATAATTTTGGACCAATTAATCAATTAAATTTAGGTATGTTTTGAGTGGATTTCTTTGAGTAATTTCTTGATTAACTTTAATATGAGTTTTGAATATCATAATTTTAAAAAATTGAGTCTTCAAGGTGATTTATGATTAATTAGGAGATTATTTGAGTAGTTTTGGGTCTAAAATGGCTAAAATTTAGGTAGGTTTTGAGTGGATTTCTTTGAGTAATTGCTGAAGAAAATAACGAAGATAAGAGGAAAGAGGAATGGTGCTGGTGGTGATTTTGATTTGGGAGGGGTAGAGAAAGGTTGGAGAAGAAGGTTAAAGACTAGTTAGGGTGGGGGAATGGTGGTGATTGGGGAGGGGTTGAGAGAGATTGGGGAAGAGGGGTTTAATTGGGGTAATTAGGTAAATTAAGTTAAATTAATAAATTTTATTGAAAGTTAATGGCCATTACTTTGGTCAACTTTTGTTTAGCAAGTCATCTCACTTGAATCCAACAAAGTGGTCATGTTCATAACTCTGAAGGTTGTTGTTTGCAAAAGAAAAACGTTCGAGGCTGTTATTTGTAAAAAGCCTAAACTCCAACGGTGTAGTTGGCAAAAAACTCTAAATTAATACATTAATACACTTAAAACAATTTAAAAATATTCAAAATATGATTCACAAAAATAGGAATTAACATTTGACAAGATAAACTAAGCAATATAAACATTTAATAAAATTAGAATTTATCCAGATTCAAGGTTTTGAATTAGCTGTCAAGACCAAGTCAAATAATGATACTATATAAATTTAGGAATCACACGTTAAAAAGGCAAATGTGCGAAACTAAGTGTAAAGTAGCCTTTTTGAGGCTTTTTAAGTTATAAACTTGCATAATTTAGGTCAATCATGATTTGTTTGACATGAAACTTGTCAAACAACATTAATTAGTAACTATTATAGTTTTTAAATAATTGATAAAAAATAGTATATGTGCGAAATTATGTCTTTAGTAGCCTTTTAAAGGCTTTTTAAGCCATTAACTTACAAAAATTAGGTCAATCTTGATTTGTTTGACATGAAAGTTGGTATTTCACTATACTTGCTATATTTGACTTTTTATGCAATCCAATGCCTTATTTTGATAATTTATATATTGAATTATACACGTCTAAAAATTATTAAAAAATAATATCATGAAAGTATGCGATTAGACGATTCAAACAAGATCCCACTTGACTATATTTTTTCTTACACATTAGCCGCAATATATAAAATAAGCTTGAACAATGAATCGTGTCAATAACGAAAATCTAGCGAGTATTTCATAACGAAGGAAGTATATATAGTTATGGTTAGAAAAAATTTAGTCATGATTGTTTTCAATTTTCATGAGCTTTATCTTCTCATTACATGATTGTACTTTATCCCTAAGTATTTAACTAAAAGTATCTTGATTATCTATAATATGTGTGAAGACTAATTATTTCTATTGATTAACCATTAAAATTATTAGTTTTATTTTTAAAATTTTATATATAATGTCAAATGATTTTAATAGGTTTATTTATGTTATTATTTAGATATATAGTAATATCAAAAGTAAATGTCGAATGGATAATTGAATTTAAACATAGTGTTGTAAAGAAAGACCATCTAAACAAAATAACACATAGAAATAACATTTAAATTAGATTCATAAGATTTAAGTTCAACACCACTACTTAAGTGTTTTTGTGTTTAGTGGAAAAATTGATTATAAATGATGAACAAAGTTAGGAAATGACAAAAAATACAAAATTTATTTAAAAGATTTTACACATAATAGACAAATTAATAAATTCTATTATATTTAACTTATAAAACAATATCATTCCTCATATTTAAGATCATTTACAAATTATTTAAGTTTAATACGCAGATAATCAATTATTATTACATATTTATGAAAATTATATTTATATATATTGGTACTAACAATTGGATTGGAGGCGTTTTTATAATAGTACTTCACTAACCAGTAACCACCGTAACACAACGCTTAAATTACAAGCATATCGTCATTATCCCCTGACTCAGTAACGATGCAACAACCACTTTAATCCTCTCTCTTTACCCTCACTCCAGTATTCAGACGGACATTTCAACTTCAATCTCAAGAAATAATGGAGAAGATTAACGAAGCATTTGCGAAGGTGAAGAGTCATCAAGCTGTTGAACGGATGAAAATGCTCGTCGGCATGGAAGTTAGCGATGAAGAATCTGCTGCTGTTAATGCTTCTACTGATGAATCTTCCTTCTCTTTTATGGATGATTTTAATCGTAATTGTACTTTATCAACCAAACAGGTCTGCTCGTATTTTCTTTTTTATTTTCTCTTTTCTCTTTTTTTCTTGTCGTTTTTCCATGATCTCAAACCCTTGATCTCGTAATCCGTTAAATTTAGTTGTTTGGTTTTTTCTGTATTTTGTGTTAGGGATTAATTTTGGTGACTTTTTGTGATTATATGATTGATTTGTTGTAACACCCGAGTTTCCTTCCTTTTGCGGTTTTGGTCGATCCAAACGGCATAATTGTAAAGTCTAGCTGGTGACATCCCTGGATCTCACTTGGAAAGACGGGTAAGCACTCTTTTGCGATAGGCACGGACTTGGGGATCACAGTCTCACTATATATATCTTTCAAACATGACACACGTAACGTGGCAATTTCTGCGTCAACAAGGTCCTTATTTTCAATGACACTATGTGTTTAAACGAGTCTTTGTAGATCTAATTAAGATTGAGGGGGTGAGAGATTGATGTACATTGAGGAGGGTGGTTAAAGTAAGGGCCTTTTTGAGTTTAACATGATACTAAAGAAGATTTGTGAAGGACTTCACGATATTGCTCGCCCAATGACTAGTTTGAAGAGAGACAGAAAATTTGAGTGGACTAAGGAGTGCAAAGTAGTCTTTTAAACATTGAAGGAAAAATTGACTACCGCACTAGTGCTAACAATTTCAGATAGCTTAACTACATACTTTTGTGTGTAATGATGCCTCAAGAAATTGTTTAGGATGTGTATTGATGGAGGATAGGAAGGTGATTACTCATGCACTTAGGCAAATTAAACCATGTGAAGTTAAGTGCTTGACTTATGACTTGCAGGCATTGTTGTTGTTTTTGAGTCTTGGTACTTTACTTATATACATTGTAGTGTAAAAGTTCTACTGATCAGAGTTTACGGTGCCTTAATATGCAGAAAGATTTGAATATGAGGCAACGAAGATGGATTTACGATTGTGATTTAGACTTAAATTACCATGAGAGGCTAATGTGGTAGTTGATGCTTTAAGTAGAATAAATTGACCACTCCCTAGCTTCCTTGATTGTTCGTAAATAGTTGCGTGGAGACGTAGAAAGGTGGAATATCAAGAATATTAGTATGGAGAGCTAGTTTCTCAATTAGCTGCCTTACGTGTCCAACCTACCATATTTGAAGAAATTTTAGCAAACCAATCTAGTGACCCTTGGTTAGAGAAGGTTGGAGATCAAGTTAAGGAGGGAAAAGCTAAGAGATTTTGTGTATTTAAGGATGGTAGCATCTTATATAAGAGTCGTTAATGTTAATCTTCTACTTTTTGGTATCTTAAGGATAAAATCTTGAGAGAGACTCGTAGTTTATAGTACTATGTTCGTCCGGTAGGAAATAACTTGTATTAAGATATTGGTGAGTTTGTTTTCATGTCAGGTCAGTGGTGCCTAATTTAAATGACATTTTAAATTGAATTATTAATTTATTTTTGAAATCAAAGCTGGGAGAGTATGGGTACTTAGGGCTTGGTTATATCATATGTTCATGAGTGTTTGTTGATTATTTCACATGCATTAGTAATAATGGGCTTGGTATAGGTATGATGTTTACTAGCATAAATATGTTATTTCAACTTTTATGACTATGGTATGAGTATTGATTGTTTTAATTGAATTATAAATATGATTTATTATTTTTTTTGATAGAGTATAATTTATGAACCTAGTTTCTTAGTCCTTAATGGAGGAAATAATAAAAAAATGATGCCATATGAAATGCTAACTTGGTGAGTAGCTTTTTGAGAGTATATTGCAATTTTTTTAATGGCAATAAAAACTTCAAGCATACATGTATCTTATTTTTTTAAGTATAAATATTTTCACATAAATATTTATGTGTTGTGGTATTAATTGTCCATTTGTATATTTTTATTGGTTTGTTCTTTCATCATAGCATAGGAAGTGGTGATTAAAATTCTTTGATGGTGAATAAGCATGCAAGCTGGAGTGTAAGTAGTTTTATAACTAGTTTGTATGTTTTTTTTAGAAGTTGTCAGTTAAAACTCAAGCTTTCACATTGGAACCACGTTACATGCTCGATATGATGCCTAGAGAAGCCGACGATGAATCATTTCGTTTGATATATAATTCTAATTCTATGGCCAACATTGCATTCTACTTATTATGTTAGTATAAATCTGTTATGCCCTATGTAAAGAACAAACCATGGATAACGTTTACAAGGAAGAACAAAAAGAAGAATGCTACTGCTAAGATGGCACAAGCTGAGCTGGCACTGGAGAATAAAATAACAAGTAAAGATGTGGTTATAACGGAAATTGATGGGGGTTGTAATAGGATTAGCTCATGCAATATATGAGGGAAATCTAGGGGAGGAAATAACGAATGAATCTGTTTTAGATTAATTATGAGGTGTCCAATGTTAATAGTAGTATAAATAAAAAAAGATGTCATTGCATTCAAATATGCTGAAAATTAATGAGAAAGATGACCATGAGATTTTGGAGTAGCTGATACTCGAAATCACTAATATTACTTTCCTTAGTTTTCTTCTTCCATTATTATAATTATGTTCCTGTATTTCTTGCTCAATTTCTTTTTGTTTGCAAATATGATTCAAGGACCACATCTTATTAAATGTGGAACACAACACTTTAGCTCTATTCTTAAGCATTTCTCGGTGGTCAAGGTTACTTTAGGTCGGTTAGGAGAGATGGTGTTCTGGTTTGTGTTTTGGAAGGTCTTTGATGGTGAATTGTTTTGGAAATTATGTGGTTGTTGATTTTCGAACTGGGAATTAAAAGTATGGGTCATAGTGGGGTTCAAATGTTTCTTAGGCCCATATTGATCTCGAGAAACGTGCAAGTCTTTATAGTTTTCAGGATGTAATTTTTGGTCTATTCTAATGGGGCCCATGTCATGGCTTGCTTCAAAGTTAAGGGCTCATGTACCCTTAACTTTCTCCCAACATCTTACTTCAGGCCATTCATAAAAGATCCTAGTGACATTTGTTCAGAGATCTTACCAAGAGGATTTTCCCTTTCAATGAAATCCCAACTACTGTCCCTATTTGGCGTACGGATAGCCAATGTTCCTGAAGTGCCCCATGGTTAGCTGGCCAGAATTGTCTGAGAACTAATCCTTTAAGCTCATCCCACTCAATGATAGGTTGTTGTTGGTGTTCCCACTAGAACCATAGCAAGGCATCTCCCTCCAAGCTCACCACTGCAGCGTCCATCATCTCTTTATCCGACGAATTATAAAAGTGGAAGTAATGTTATGTCTTCATATTCCAACCCAGTGAAGCGCAAAACGCGGATCAGACCTCCGGTATACGGTCGGAAACGTTCGTGTCGGAGTTGTGAGGATTCGTGACTTAGATCGCTGGTGATGACGATCCGGGTTCCGGTGGCCATGGTGTAAAAGCTTTAGTGAAGAAGAGCAGAGAATATCACCGCTTCTTATTGGCTGATTGAATTTAACAGGCGAGTTTTGGAGAAGAAGAGCCAAGGTTTGGAGAAGAAGAACAGAGTTTTAGATTTTAAGAGTGTAACTGATCAGCCCTGACCCATAACCAAAATCAATTAGTAAACACAAGATATGACCAATTGGAGTTCCCAATGAATCCTACAAACAATTCCTTCTTTTTCAATATTCAAAAACTATTCTATATATAGCCTAAGCCCAACAAACAATTACTAAATACAATTATTCTAACTAACAAAATGGAAATACTAACAATTCTCAGGAAGATATCCAAAAACCCATTTTCCTTGTTCCTTTTTTCTCTCTCCTTCGTCATTAGTTCCATTCTAAAAACCCATTTCGCACCTTCCATTTCAGAACCCTTATAAAATCAACCTTTTTCTCCAGCTTCTTCCACGCGCCAGCCTACCGCCTTGTTTTCTAGGTGAGCTCACAATTTCCGACGACATTAAGTACCTCCCCGTCGTCGCCTCCTCCGTTTTTGTTCTCTTCTCTCACTTTTTTCTCGCACAACTCCACACAATCTACTATTGCTATCGACTTCCAAGCATCCTTGCGGCTGTCGACCAACTCGCCGACGACTTTTCTGACTGTTACTTCCCCTTTTTCGGCTACCCTAAACAGCGTCCAGACGCCGACAACCTCTTACACCACCCATGAGCTGCCTCTTTTTTTCCCATTTCTACTTAATTTTGTAATCCCCACAAACCTATATTTTGCACGCACTTTGCTTCCCAATTTTCGCATGCCACCACCGTTGTCTTCACCGCCCCTGTCTTTCCGTTGTTTCGGGGCCGCCAGCCCGGACCTACTTCAGAAGCACCACCTACTTGACCTAACTTCCTCTCTTCAGAAGCACCACCTAGTTGCTTGGCATTTTCTATCCTACTCCTATTTCTTCAATGTTTGTCTTTATTTGTTTGTGCAAGGCTCTACTCAACTGGTTATACTGCTTCAGCAACTTCAAATAGTCTGTCTCCCATTTTATGCCTTCATCGGCGAGTCTCCGGTCATCGGAATCGTACGGCTCTGATACCATTTGTAATACACCGGCCAAGATCGGAATCAAGACAGGATATTAACCACACTAGAGGACAATTCGAGTCTGCCCAATAACTCCCAAAAGGATAATTCCTTCTGATTCTATATTCAAAAGATGTCTTACTATTACAAGGTCGACTCTATATATAACCTAAGCCCAACAAACAACTACAAAAATAACAACTATTCTAACTAACAAAACGCAAAGACTAATTAATTGTGAAATGTCAATGATGCCCTTGGACCCTTTGACCCAATTCATCACATTACCGACCGCCTAAAGTTCCGACTTTCCCTCAAGTTGGATAAAAATTACCTTTGGTGCATTAGTTAGCCCAAAGGGCATAACTAAAAACTCATAATGGCGATGAACCATCTCATTAATCAACTCTTCTACAACAGTGATTGGAGACTAGTTTTTGATAGTCTTATCTTTAAGAGCCCTATGATCCACACACAATCTCGATAAGCCATCCCTTTTGCTAGTCAACACCATTTGGGGAAGCAAAAGAGCTATTACTCATTTGAATAATACCCTGCTCAAGCATTTGTTGGACGAATTTCCCAATGATATCCTTTTGTGTCAAAGGATACCTATAAGATCATACACTAACTGGGTTTGTTCTATGCACTTAAGGAATTTTATGATGATGGATTCGTTTCATAGGGGGTGAAGATTGAGGTTCCTTAAAGATACTATGGTATTCATTGATTAGTTTAATCACATAATATGGTACCTCACCCTCAATTCCACCCATTAGCATTTTCAACTCAAGTTCATCACTTCCTCCTTGTTCTTGATCACATATTTGCAACATGAAGAGCTTCCCACAATTGTTTAGATCCTTGAATGGTGCACTGGATCTAATAGTTTTCACATTCTTTGGAGGATTTCATTTTAGCAACTAAACTTGAGACTTATACTCAAATTTCATGATTTGATTCTAAAATCCCACTTCACTACTCCAAGTTGAATACCCAACACCACAATGCAACTTCCTATAGGAATTACCCACATGTCAAATTTATAGGTTGCATTTTGAATTTCCAAGCACAATCTCTAAACTTGGCCAAGCAAGCCAATTGATTCCGAACAATAGTAATAGCCTGAAGAGGCATTTGTTCAACTTTCACTCCTAATCTTTTTGCTGCAGTTGCATTTATATGTACTCCCTAAATCAATCAAGACATGAATTGATTTATCTTTATAATACCCAACTACCCTCATGGTTCTATACCCTTGATTTCCACTTAAGGTATTCAAAGAAATGCAAGGTTTTGTTTAAACCAAGTCCTCATGAGCACTTGCCTTCCCCTTCAGCATCTATTTCTTTACTAAGCTGTTCATCCATACCAAAAATATCTATGTTACATAATTGTCTTTGATTAAGCCGAAAACTATGTCCCCTCTCATATGGTTTACACATAAATAGCATAAAGCCATAAACCCCTTTCTTGTTTCATATTTCTCAGGATTAAGAGAAACAAATGTCTTGGAAATTTCTCCTATCTTTTGGTTTCATCTAGAGTTATAAACTTCATTAAACCATTTACCAAATCTTGTCTTAACACCCACAAATGGCTTCTGCTATACAAACCTAGTAATGGTCTGGAATAAGTTTTCATGGAAACATCATTGACTCTTAATTCTAGCATGTTTAATAGTTGATGCAATATCCACAATCCACATGTCGGAAAGTTCTTACAAAGGATTTCTCTTCGAAGCTTAGCACCGCCACAAAACTATCAAGAAAGTATGAATCATGCAATCCTGGGTTTTTTTCTCATAAGTGAGCTCAATTCTTTAAAAGAGTCCATCTATTCGTCAATTGACCCCTTTTGCCCTAATTTATTAAATTCTTCCACCACATTGTCATCTAAATGCTCTTTGAAACTTGCACACACATCAATTACAAAATCTTCCCAATCTCCATTTTTTTGAGCAAAAGTAGAAGAATTAAACTAAGATTTTGTTGTTCCCTCAAATGCATTGATACCCAAATTGGGGAAATTCAAGTTTAGTATACCCAAATTGTCAGTGGAAGCCATTCAACCTTGTGAACACAATTAGTGTGCCAAGAATGTTGATTTCCATGCTTCCTCGATTCATTCTTGATTCTTGTGCCATCAGTTCATCCATTTTAGCCCCAAAGAAACGTCTTGTTCTTCAAATGATGTATGATTCTGGACAATTGAGAATAACACTCCTTTAGGCTTTTTACATATTCTTTCATCGCACAAAATTTAGGAATTATAAACACATGTTTGATGGCTCTGACACTAATGCAACAACTAAGTTACATTTGAGGCTCACAATTGTTGGCTATACAGAGAATTTGACACAAAGAAGTGAAAGAGGAGAATAAGAAAGGGAAGAAGGGTAAAGAGATTAGAAGAAAAGAGGATTGAAATTTGTCTTATAACTTGATGATCAAATCAAAACACATAATGGGTATATATAACCCTCTCAACTCTGCCAGGGAAGGGAAAAATACTTGTAACAAACTTTCCCCGCCAAAGCTAATTTGTTACATTTGTAATTACTTTAACAACTTTATGTAAGGCCAAGGCCCTCACGTGGCTATTAACAACTTTGACTATGAAACAATTAGTAGAATTTGATGCTGGCTACTGCTTATGCTTTCAATGGTGAGTCTTCCTTCTCTTTCATGGTTGATTTTGATCGTGACTGCAATTTACTAAACTGATATACTCATTGTTTTTTTCCTATTTTCTCGTTTTTTTGTGAAATCTGACCTTTGATTTCACGTTTGTTTTGATTTTTCTATCAATTGATAAACTTAGTATTTATTTGTGTGTTTTGTGTTGAATTTGAGACTAATTTTTTATTGTGAATATTTGTTGATTGTTTTATTTTTATGGCAATTGCAATTGAACATAATGCATTTATTTCATATGATTTTATTTGTACTACTACAATGGAAAGTACTCCATTTTTCATCATCTTGAAATTGGTACTTGTTGATCAGTAAAATGGAGTAATAAGGTTTATATTGAAATAGTAATTTGTGGTTTTTGCGTTTGATCTGAGTAAAATGTTGGGGTTTTGTTAAAAATTCCGATACCCGTTGATGTCAAAGAACGAATTAGGTATACTTAGCAATTTATAGAGAAATGTGCCAAAAACTGACTTGATTTGTATATGAATGTAGTAAGTTCGTAATTTGGATCCAAACCTTTAATGAGAGGGAGTATTGATAAAAAAAATTTGGATCCAAAACTTTGATTGAATGAAGTAAGTTCTTGCATATGAAATTTATTGCGACATAATTGATCACGCAAAGTAATTTAGACATTTAATTTAAAGTATCATTTGCTTTCAAATTGTGTATTGTAACAAAAGCCTATATCTTTCATATCAAATAAGACTTTTCTCCTAGGGTGTGCTTGTGATTTGAACACTAATTGTATACATGCATTAAGTTTTGGTATTGTTTGTTTTAAAACCTTGAGTAGAATTTAATGGAAGGAGCCACCTTGTAGTTTCGAGATGTTTCAATCTATTTTCACTAGCAAGGGTGAGGTTGTGTACATTTGACCTCCCAAACCCCACCTAGATGGGAGTCTTTAATGGCAAACGTTGTTGTGGTGTTGTATTTTTTTTGTTTTGAGAATCCTCATGAATCACAAATCAGAAAAAAATTGGATGAAGTTGTGACATTCTTCTTCTGTCGCCAGTCTTTCTCTTCTGTTTTATCTCTCTTACTCCTCACTTGTTACTACAATTTTTGGCATTGTATCAACTGTTTTGTCGTCTATGTTGCTTTTACTTATCGTGTAGTTGAACCAAGTCCTATTTTTGGGTTATCTGGTTATGTGCAAATAGCATTAATATTTCTTTGTCTTCTTGCTGTAGAGAATTGAAGGCTTTGCCATATGCTTTATTGCTGGGCTGACTTGTACATTTTTGGTAAGTGGGAATAGCACAATGAGTTTTTTCCAGTTCGGATTTGATAGTTATGTAGCTGAATAGCATTATAAATTCCCTTAATTCTCTTTCTTTTTATAGGGACTATATGCTTGTGTCACCCATTATTCTCCTTAGGTTCACAAATTAGCAACTGTACCCAAGGATGTGTTGATTCTTCCGTTGAGCACAAATTAGTTCTTCTATGCTACTATCATCATGAATTAAGCTCTTTATATGTATGGTTGGCTATGCATTTATTCTTATTCTTGTTTGCTTTTCCTTTGAGGGATTGTACTTAGAATAGGATGGGCCTTTGAGTACGTATTTTCCTAAATGTTCCCTGTGCTGCTGCAATTTTGACATAGATGTAATATCATTCTTTTACTTAATTGGAATTCAAGCCAATATCGTTTATTTCTTTGAAAAATTGATTGGCACGCTGAAATTTGGCAAAATAAAATAGTTTATTAGGTCGAACTTTGACTATTACTATGACAAATTGAACATAGTTTTCATCCAACAGTTTTATCTGTTTTGATTTAAACATAATTTCTTCCCTCTGGCTTACCTCTTATCTTCTCTGCTCTAATGGATTTGCTTATACGGCTTGCAAAATGTCTTGTAGTATAGGCTTTAGTTCATTTTAGCTCACTAAATTTGAGAACTACAAGACCACAACTTGTAGTCATTGGAAGAGAACAATTCAAGCTGAATTTTTTTGAAAAATAAATTTTCAATCAGACTTATTACATGATCTAGGAAGATTTTATCATTATTACTGAAACCTAACAAACTTCAGACTTAATACAAGATCTTTCCTTCATCCGTTTTTTTCGATCACCGATATCTTCAAAACCCAAATCCCAATTCCAAATCAATTGTACCATTAGAAAAGTGGGTATATCTCAATTAAGTTCCATTGAAAACCACGTTTTTCCAATTTTCCGTGTTATGGTATTCTTTAATCCCCGAAGTAGCAATTCTTCTACAATACTAAAGTGTGTTTGATATTCCATAAGCTCAAAAGTTGCAATTTTTACTTTTGGGTCAATTCTTGCTTGTTTTAATTTTTTTAGCATGAATTCAATCGGGTTTTCAAAAAAAAAAAAATTCAATTTTCAACTTTTAGTTTTGGACATTCGTTGGAGCTCAATATCTGGCCAACCCCACTCCCTCCCTCAAATGGGTTCGAATGTAGGATGAATGGGAGATAAATGTGGGTAATTCACGCCATTGTTGATGAGTTGAAGGTTTTTTGATTTCTGGGTTTTGGTGGTTGTATTGAAGCTTCTTATTATGGACATGACGGGGGACTTGAATAAGGAAGGGAAAGGGGAAAGGAAGAGTTGTGGTCGACAGAATGATATAAAATAACTTAATTCATAAATTAATTAAAATCTAATTTGAAACAAAATCTAATGAATAATTTATTTTAAAAAGTAAAATCTAATCGAAAAAATAATTAAAATTTATCAGGATAATTAAAAATAAAAACTAATTAAAAAACATAATTTTAAATAAAATATAGTAATAAAATTTAAAAACTAATTAAAACAAAGTATAATAAATGAAATGAAATTAAATCAATCAATAAAAAAATATTTTAAAAGATATGCTATGTGTACGAACACGTCAAAGCAATGGCCGTGTGTATCGTACAGCTAAGTCAGCAAGTGACCTGATGTCAATTGTTGGATGAAAACTACGTTTAAAGTTCATCTCAACCAATGTAATTACTGAAGTTCAACTAAAAAAACTTTTTTGGCCAAAGTTCAGGATATCTTACGTAATTTTTCCAATGTCTTTCAATCACAACTCAAAAAAATTACAACCTGAACTTGGACTCTGTCAATTACTTCTCCCACTGGCATATGGTCATATGGATGTCCACACTCTATAGAGATAGCAAAGAAAATGACTGCTGCTAAGAGTCAGGAATTTGATCCCATTTCAGTTATAAATAGACATCAAGAGGCGCTAGAATGTTTATTTTCAATTGTTGAGATTTTCTTTTCTATTGCTAACCATGGACATCTTTTTTTCATTGTGCAGTCCATGCTTGTTTTCTTCAACCCGATAAAGTTTGGTATCACTTTCACCTTTGGAAATTTGCTTGCTATTGGGAGGTATTCATTAATAATATCTTTTGTCTGTTTTATCATTTCTTGTTACAGCTGTATGATGTTGTTACCCATTCCATCTATTGTAGTTTGCCTCCATATATATTTTGATGAGCTTTTCAGCTGGCTTGATGGACAACTCAAATGTTTTTCATCCAAGTTGAAGTTAGAGCTTAGAAGCCTTCAAGAATCTGACCAGAATTTATGTTCGATATTGTGTGGCAGCACAGCTTTTCTTATAGGCCCCAAACGACAAGTGACTATGATGCTTGATCCTGTGCGTATATATGCAACTGCTGTGTATCTTGCCAGTATGATAATTGCACTATTTTGCGCCCTCTACGTAAGCATATACTTGTCTAATTTCTTTGTTGCTCATATCTTTGTTTCTGTTGTCATTTATTATTTTTATTTAATCACTTTGGACAGGTTCATAACAAGCTATTGACACTCTTGGCGCTTATCTTGGAGTTTGGTGCTTTGACTTGGTAAGTTGTTATGATTAAAAGTTTGAACAATGTTTGGATAACATTTTAGAAAAAAAAAAAAAGGGGGAGGGGAGGGGGGAGGGGAAGATTGGTATGTTTTCCTTCAAACTCTTTCTACCATGCCAGCTAACAAGCGTGACTCAAGTGCTTTGTTAACCTATAAAAGGAGGCTAACAAAACATATCTGGATAGAGCAAATAATTGACAACCAATAATGTCAGCTCAGCAGAATCTGTTGGAATTAATTAGAATTTTCTGTTACAAGGAGCTTGTAAAAATAGAGAATCTGTTGTAACTGTCTAGCTTCATGTTTTTAGGATTAGCTCTTAGAATAATGTATTTTGTAGAGGCAGGCATATTTAGATAGATAAAGACTGATTTCAGTCAGGTTGCAGAATTGTTGTGCCTGTTTCTGATTCAATCTTCAATGCATAAAACAGTTTGTTTTTTCTCATAGATCCGATCTATAACAACGGGTATCAGAGCAATACCACTTGATCCAGTGGGTTGTTCGACTAATTTGCAACGAATTGAACCGGTAGAACAATAATTGATTCTACTAAGGGAAGCAATTCCAGGACACCTTTATTCTGAATGTTCAAACATGCAGGATTGGTTGTCCAAGAAACAAGAATTATTGGAAGAAAACTTGTCCAAAAAACTAGATTCGATGGTAAGGACTGGCAATTATCATGGAAAAATAGTTCAAATTACTGGAAAAAGACAATTATACTAGGCGAAAGCAATACCTTCACGCTGACTAAGATTTTGGGCAAGAAAAGAAGCAAGAGACAGAAATGCCTCAAGAAATATATTTCTCAAATGCAGAAACAGTTAGTGGTTGGTACCCCGAAGGGAGGAGGTTCATATTGGAAGTTCGGAAAGTTTGATTTACCCATCTTTGACAGTGAAAATCGAGAAAGTTTGCTCATGAAAGCTGAAAATTACTTTACCTTCTACAGATTGAATGATGAAGAGAAGGTAGAGGCGACAGTAGTGAGCATGGAAGGAGAGGCGTTGGTATGGTACAAATTGCAGAATGGGCGAACTCCAATTGCAAGATAGAAGGAACTGAGGGATCTTATCTTAAGGCATTTTGGTCCTATGGATGAAGGGGATTGTATGAACAATGGTTATCAGTTGAGCGCAACATATAGAAGAATGTTTGTAGAAAAAGTGATGCATCTTGATAAAATCTCGGAGTCAATGATGTTGGGAGCATTCTTGCGTGGACTAAATGAAGTAATAAAGAATGAACTAAGAGACTTCTCTGTTACCATGCATTGGACCGAGAAAATTGACCAGAAGCTAGGAGGCCAGGTGATGCGAATATGGTGATGGTTGATCCAAGAACCCGATTAATCCTTCCAAGAACAATGCCAAGAACAATCTTGATACAATGAAACACACACAAAGCCTTCTGTTTGTATGAAATAGAAGGGTGACAAGAACAATTCTTGAGAATGGTTCTATGTCGTGGATAGAGACAATTGACCTTCACTCAGCCACTGGCCTCTTCCTCACACTCAAGTTAAGATTCACTCTCTTAACCCTCGTGGAAACAACTGAATACCCTCTTTGCTTCACTCACAAAGAACACACTCAGGGATGTAATTGCACACAATTACTTGAATGAAAATTTCATTAACCAAATCTGAGAATGATACAATGAGGGGGTCCCTTTATATAGGGCTCTAACGGCTAGTTTTAGGAGCCTAACAAACTTAACTAACTCCGTGCCTATTTATTAAAACGCGTGTAATACAAAGACATTAAAACAGAACATAACAATAGCTTTAATACACTGGAATCAGCCATTATCAGATATCTGGCGAACACACGACCTTGTAGCTGTTCTCGTGGGTTCTGTGAGGACTCTCCGTAGTATCTTTGAGTCTTGGCTTCTTATTTCATGTATGAAGATGCCATTCTCTGTATTTCCACGTTCATACATGCACCAAGCTAGGCTCTCCATGGTTCGCAAGGTGGGCTGACAGACAGTTCGAAGTCTTTGATGTCTAGCTGTTTGCTGTCTTGGGAACAAGCCTCTGTTCCCTTTGTTCTGCTTGTTTGCTGTTTGGGAACGTCTCTTTGTTCCTTCTTGACCTTGCCATGCTTCCTTGTTTATGTTTAGTCCAGGTTGAAGATAATTTTCCTTAATCTTCAAGCAAAAGTCAGCAAGTTCAGAAGTGGACTCAGTAGGCTTAGTAAGTGCAATGATACAATTATGCTCTACTTGCTCTTCTTGCTTTGTCTCGGTTTGTAGGCTATCCATAATTGTATCAATCCTTCCTTCTTTAAACAGAATTTTCCTCAATTCTGCGTCGCCTTCATGCTTTCTTATGTTATTAAGGTTGAAAGCCTTTGAGATCCCATAGCTATTCAGAAGGTCCAATTGCATCCAAGTCAAAGTTCCTTTCTGCAGTTCCTTTTGCTCGGATGTCTCCTTCTGCTTTGGTGCAAGTCACGCTTATTGTTCCCTGTTGTTGTAGTTTCCCTACAGCTTGTTGAACACCTGTATGGTACCTACAACCAAAAGGAATGTCAACAATCGTGTCTTCCATGAAATAAAAAACTCATTTCACAGCATGTAGATGAATTTTGTAAATGCAGTTCGTTTAATTCAACATCATCAATAGGTATAGTTTTAATCAACTCAGTGTCTAATGCTTCATCCTCTAATGATTTCAATGCTTTGGTTTGCTGTTTGACTTGATCCTCACTAATCTCTGTAGTCAATAGATGCACAGACTCACTTTCATTCTGAACTCCTTCGTGACAGTCAACCTTAGAGCACAGTTTGCTTTGTTTTGTTTTGTAGGAGCAGCAATGGTCTTATGTGGGGGTAGGGGTATAAGGTCTTTTAGCTTCCCTTCATGTTGGATGGTATAGATGTTAGTAAACCCATTATGTGTGGAGTGTTTATCGTGTTACCAAGGTCTTCCAAAGAGTATATGACATGCGTTCATGTTCAAAACATCGCACAATATCTCATCATGATATGAACCTATGGAAAAATTAATCAAGCATTGTTTCTTCACAAAACCCTCAGCTTTGCTATCTAACCATCTTAGTTTATAGGGATTAGGGTGGTCTCTAGTGTTCAACTTCAGATCTTGCACTAGTTGGTGGCTCACACAATTGGTCTCGCTTCCTCCATCAATTATAAGGTCACAAACTCTACCCTGCACCCTACATTTGGTCTGAAACACACTTTCCCTCTGATCAGTTTGTTTCCCCTTTGGTGTGGCATGGAAGTTTCTTCTTACAAGCAAGTGGTAGCTACCTTCCTCAGGGTATATCCGTTCAACAATCTCCTCTGACTTACTGCTCTCAGTGTCTCCTGGCTTAGTTCTTTGAAGTGTGCCCAGGTTGGTCAGTATATATGAACCTTTTGGTTCATCTGCAGGTGTAGGTGGTAGTATAACCTTCTCCTCCCCATCCTTGGCTACTAACATAGCTCTAGGTTCTCTCTCCCTGCTGTGTATCTCAGTCCACTCAACGTTTGTGAAAGCTCGTGCGTTAGGACACTCGTTTCTGTAGTGTCCATGGCCGTGACACTTGAAACACATCACATCTTTCATAGGTACATTGGTCTTATCTTTGGTTCTGTTTAGTAATGCTGGATTAGTGTTTTTGTTAGTTAAGTTGGTACCTACTCCCACATTTGCTGTGTTACCTACTGTGTTAAGTGTAAGGAATGGTGCATTACATCACAAAGAACCATATTGGAACCATATTAGAACTGCAATGGTGCTTAACTGTTTATCAAGTTATCATCTCCTCCCTTCATCTTCTTTATTTTAGAAACAATAAACAATCAGTAAGTATTTTTTTATAGTAATATTTTTTTTTCACTATTGTAATTAGGGTTTTGGGATCGATTGATTCAACGTTCTAGGTCGTGAATCCAAGCGTTCTAGAACGCTAGTGACCCGTGATTAGGGTCGTGCGATTCAGATCGGGGGTCGGAGGCCAAATCATCGATCCTGGCTACATTGGTTCTGCCACTTCATAAGAACTTTAGATGCTGCATGGACAAAATGAAGATCCTTGTGAACACCAAGTACTGGTTGTCGTTCTGCTAAGAGTTCCAAGGACTGAGACAATTGAGTGGGTATTTTAATTGGATTGAAGGCAGCTCCTCTAGCCAATTTAAGTTGAGAGACATGGAACACTGGATGATTTTACCCCCCGGGGATAAAAGTAAGTGATAAGCAACGTCACCCACTCTTTCAAGTTTCTCAAAGGTATCGTAATAACGAGCAGAGAGTTTATCACATGGTCGTCGTGCCAATGAATTTTGCCGAGATGGTAGAAGTTTGAGAAAAACCATTTACCCCACCTCCAGTTGGACATCACGTCTTTTAGTATCGGCCCATTGCTTCATACGTTACTGGGCTCATAGGGAATGAAAACGAAGATGATCCAGAATGGCATCACGTTCCCGCAACCACTGATCAACGTTGTCTACTCCATTTGAAGATGGATGTAGGTGGACGACCATATAGAGCTGTGAATGGAGCCATTTTGATGGACATGTGGGGAGATGTATTATAGCAGTATTCTGCCCAATGTAGCCAATTAGCCCAATGATGAGTCTGGCCATTCACAAAACAACAAAGGTAAGTTTCAAGAGCCTATCTGTTTGGGGGTGATAGGCAATACTATGTAACAGTGATGTGCGTTGCAATCGAAATAGTTCAATCCCAAAATAGCTAATGAAGACTTTATCACGATCGGACACAATTGAAGATGGAAACCCATGTCCTTCACAAACGTGCAACCACTGTCGAAACTGTGAAAGGGTTTTTAAGTCCAATGAAATGAGCATAGTTCGATAACCCATCCACAATTACCAAAACGGTACCCCACCCTTGGAATTTTGCAAAGCCTCCACGAAATCCATAAACACATCGAGTTACTTGTTTGCGCATCCCTTCCAGTACCTGTCCTCGGCAAATTGTAAATAAGTCTTATACTCTACATTGTGACAACCTACGACAAACATGTGGTATTCGGCAAGAAGTTTATCAACCAACTAGGATTTTCAAGGGAGGACTAAACGCCTTTTATGAAAGAGTTGATTGTTGGATATTGTAAAACCAGCTATGGTGCCCCCTTGTAATAGCAAGTCATCATTGAGTTTGCTTAATGCCACACCCTGCGAAACCTGAAGGTTTACTTGTCCCGAATCCACCCAACTAGTGATGCATAGCATGTTGCACTGTGTATCAAAAAATAGTGAGTGAGGAGAGAGAAAGCATCAGCTTCCCCATTAGTTTTTTCCGGACAAAATTTCATTTCAAACATGTATCCCAGCAACGTACTAGCCTATTTTTGGTATTCAATCCCGAGTTCACGCTGCTCCAAAATGAATTTAAACTTTGTTGATCAGTCAACACTACAAACTGTCGTCCTATCAAATAGTGTCGCCATAAATGAACTGCTAGAACAATGACCATAAGTTCCTTCTCATAAATGGGTTGGGCTTGCCCCCGTATTTACAATATGAAATAGGGTGGCGATCTTGGGATAAAACAACACCAATCCCCTTTCCTAAAGCATTGCCTCAACGACAAAAGGAATGAAAAAATTTGGGATCGCAAGAACAGGGGTTGTGAGCATAGCGTTCTTTAACGCTGAAAAAGCGTTATTAGTTGCCTCATTCCAAGCAAAATTGTCCTACAATTGCTGTGTGAGAGGGACAACTATATGACCAAAGTGATGGATAAAACACTATAATACCCCGTAAGCCCAAGAAATCCCCATAACTCCTTCAGATTTAACCATAGCTTGTATTTTATCCGAATCTATAGCCTCCCCTTTTGCAGGCACCATATGCCCCTAATATGCAACACTTCCACACCTGATTTCGCATTTCTTACTATTCGCATATAGCTGATAAGTATGCAAAAGCTGTAAAACAATAGCAAGATTTTGAATGTGCTCACTCATTGTTTTGCTATTGATGAGTATATCATCGAAAAATACTAGAACTAGGTGTCGAACAAATGGAAGAAAAACTTCATTCACGAGGGATTGAAAAGTGGTGGGGGCGTTGGTAACAAATGGCATTACCAAAAATTCATAGTGGCCCTCGTGTATTCGGAACGTCTTTTATCCACATCCTCTTTCTTCATCCGAATTTATGGTATTCCGACTAAAAGTCTA
Organism: Amaranthus tricolor; assembly: GCF_026212465.1. Taxonomy (NCBI): domain Eukaryota; kingdom Viridiplantae; phylum Streptophyta; class Magnoliopsida; order Caryophyllales; family Amaranthaceae; genus Amaranthus; species Amaranthus tricolor. The sequence continues at coordinate 7,467,224 of NC_080053.1, read as the reverse complement.
ATTTTGAAAAGACTTTAGCACCATGAAGCTGATCTTACAACTCCTCAATCACCGGAATTGGATATTTATCAACCACTGTTTCTTTATTCAAAGCTTTATCCATGATCCGTCCTTCACGAATAAAACTGGGCTCGTAAACGGACTCTGAGATGGTTGTATTATACTCGCTTGCAACATACCAGTTTTGCCTTTTAAATGTGTCGATAGTGGTAAGGGCTAACACTCACGGGACTAGACCCCTCCAATATATTTGGTGTTGTTTACTCCGTTCAGGTGGCAAACCACTTGGTAACTCAAACAATACAACCTATCATTGAATTTCTACCAATTCCTCCGGAATGCTTGAAGAAAATGCCCCCACTCTCCTGTCCTCTTGAATTCTTCCTAACATTAATTCAATGCTAACAACCCTCCACCTTTTTTTCTAATTGTTTTCATCATGGACTTCAACGTAATTTTCAAACGTTCTAATGAAAAGTCTCCTCTAAGAATGACTTGGGTTCCCTTTAATTGAATTGCGTCAAGGGGGTATTGCAATTCGTTGCTAATGTGCCCAATTTTGCGAACCACTCAATGCCCAAAATTATGTCCAAATGTCCCAGATCCAAAGGTAAAAAATTTTCAGTGATACACATTGCCCCAAAATTCAACTCTACCTCCTTGCAAACTCCTTGACCCATGCGTGTTTCCCCTGGTCCAAGTGTGACCCCAAACTCTTCTGTGGGAGTAACAATTAACTGAAGCTTTTTCACCAATAATGGCGAAATAAAATTGTGGGTAGCTCTAGGTTCGATCATTAGCACCACCATTTCTCCATTTATCTTGCCCCTACTTCACTGTTTTGGGATTATCAATCAATATATATATATATATATATATATATATATATATATATATATGTATGAAGAAGTTCTAGTGAGAACCATCCTTATATGAGAACCGTGAGAACCTCTGCTTGACAAGAGAGTGTTACTTTGTTACTAAAAGTTGTTACTTATAGGCAAAAAAGTCTTACTTTTTTTAAAAATAAAAAATGATACATTTAGGTGAAAAAGTGTTACTTTAAGTTAAAAATTCTGGAAAAAAACTCACAAAAAGTGTTACTTTTTACATAAAAAGGTTACTTTTTGGAAAAAAAAACGAGTGACTTTGTATTATATTTATTTTTTTGGAAAATATTTTTTTTCTGAAAGTTACACTTTTTTGCTAAAAAGTACCATCCATTTTTTAAAACAAAAGTAATTTTTTTGTCCAAAAGTAACAAATTTTTGTTAAAAAGTAACACATTTTTATCAGACAAATTGGTTATCACCGTGAGAACCAAGCTTATATACCAAGCTTATATATATATATATCTCACTGTGAGAACCAAGCTTTTATATATATATGGATTTGGATCCGACCAAGATTCGACGTGTGCAAAAAATATGGGATCCAGATCCGCCAAAACGTGTCCGGTTGACAAATTCGGGCCAAGTTCAGGATTCATTGCCATCTCTAATTCCCACAATTGATGAGTATTCTCTGGCTGGTTTCGGAAATAAGAGATTTTAGAGTGTGGGTCATGTTTTTTTTCGTAGTTTTGGTAGGATGGTTTATTGGTAGAAATTTGTGTTTGGGTTCCTTTTTAGTAAGTGTAGGTTTGATTTGGGTTTTGGAATGAGTTTTGAGGTTCTATATTGTGTTCTGGATTATAGTATAGTTTGAAGCCATTAGCTGTCGCGGGCTTTTCTTCGATTTTGACCGCCCATTCCATTGCTTCCTCCTTTGTTTTTGGGTCCATCAATCGAAGCTCCGTTTGTATCCTTATCTCCAGCCCCCTTATGAAGTTAGCTACCAAAAACCCCTCACTAACCTCATCCTCAATGTTAGATGCAAACTAAATATAGTTCTTCTCATAATTCTCCACCGCCGTTTCTTGTTGAATAGTAAGCCATTGTTCTATGAGAGAACTGCCTTTTCTGCCGCGGAAGTGGCGGAGCATCATTTGCTTCAATTTCCTCCAACTAGTGATAGGTTCCTTTTGTTTTCCCATTGATACCGCGACAATGCATCCATCCCCCTTTGACCACCGTCGCTTCAGTTTTTTCCTCCTCATCAGTCGATAAAATTTGAAGCTTCGAAATAACAATCCACCCATTGGGCTCCTCCCCATTGAATATTGGAAATTCTAATCTGCCAAATCTCCAGTTTGTCGAATCTATTTCTTGAATATTGTTCCACATAAAATGAAACATTAAGCCGGTAGAAATAGAAGAGAAGTGTCGTTCACAGAAGGAGATCTTGTATATCTTAAATTACAACACTACAGACAACGCTACTTGATGTCAAGGCCTAATGAGAAGCTTGCCCCTAGATTTTAAGTGCCATACAAGATAGTACAATGTGTGGGCAAGGTTGCTTATAAACTAGACCTGCTCGCTACTAGCTGCATTCATCCAGTTTTTCATGTATCTGATATCCTCCCTTAGCAAGTGTGCACTTGGAAAGACCAGTCTGGCCATTGGATATTCTTCAAGTATGTCATAGTGAGTAATTCTGGTGTTATTGGAAGGCTTACCAGAATCAGAAGCTACGTGGGAAAACTATGAGAAGATTATGAAGACATTTCCTAAATCTCACCTTGAGGACAAGGTTGTTCTTCAGTCGGAGGGTATTGTAATGATAGTTAATAAAAAATTAAAATTAAAAATTACAAGAACTCCTCATTAATGGGCTGGCCCAAACTCAAATAAAAAAAAAACAATTTTAACCTTAAAGGTATCGATTTTGACATCAAAGTGATCAATTTCAGCTTAAGTAAACCTTAAATGGATAAATTAAAATAAAAAATTAAAATTATAACCTTAAAGAGATCAATTATAATCTTAAAGTTGTCAATTTTGACCTTCAAGTTATAAATTATAAATGATCAGTTTTAACTTTTAAAATTTATTCCCTCCTATTCAACCTAGTGGTCCCATTTAGCTTTTTCACACTAGTCGAGACAAAATTTAGCCATGTCTAACTATCCTTAATTAAAAATTATAAAAAGTTGATATTAATAATTCTTGCATTAAGACGAATCAAAGAAGATCCTACATGAATATGATTTAGCGTATAGATTAAGAATAAAATATTAATTAAAAATGATAAGTGAATAGTAGCCCAAAAGTAATTCAAACTACTAGGAAAAATAGGAGGGGGTATTAATTTTGACCTTAAAGATTTTAATTATGACCTTAAATTGATCTATTACTAATCTCTATTGTAAAAAATTATAATTTAGTCGATTGGGCTATTGCTATCACGGTTAGGTGGTCTCGTTAGACCTGCTGAATAAAAATAGGGAAACATATTGTAAGTGTCGAGCTTCATGTTTTTAAGATTACCTCTTATAAATTGTAGAGGCAGGCATTTTTAGATAGATTGATAGACTGAATTCAGTCGGCGACTGTTGTGTCTGTTTCTGATTAATTCTTTAATACATACATAGTTTGTTTTCTCTCATAGATTTGATCTATAACCCTTTTTCAATGTTGGAAGAATTTGTTTTGTGCAAAATAGGAACTAGTTCTCCTCCAATTTTCTTCTCTTCCCTCCCCTTCCCTTTTGGTATCCAAATAAAAGAAATGCAATCTCTCCATTTTCCTGCTCTTCTTTTCACTCCATTTTCTTCATCCAAATATAACATTAATGTAGCCACTTTCCATTTTAGAAAATATTTTTTTCTGTTAAGAGCAGGTGTTCATTTATGTTGACAATTACTGGAAGAGTCAGGTTACTGATTCATGTACTCGGTGCTTAATCATACCTGTCTTAGTTTACTTCAGACCTAGATCATGTTGATTTATTTTTACTTTGTTGTTCCTTCCTCCTTGTAATGGACTCTTTTTTGGTTTCGTCATGCCCAAAAGATTTTGTTAGATGGGCTATAAGATGATTAAAACAGAGATAAAAATGAATCACAAATGAGTTGTATCTTTGTGGATTATGATGCCATTTACTCATTAATCAGTAAATCTCTTCTGTGCTTGCAGGTACAGTTTGAGCTACATTCCATTTGCCAGGTCAATGGTCAGCCGAGTCTTGGTCTCTTGCTTTGACACTGAATTTTAGCTTGATGTATGCATAAACTGCAAACCAGAGAAAGTGGACATTTTCCATTGACAGAGAACTTATGGTGTTCGACACAGATATGTCAATGTTCACTGATACTTATTGTGACAATTTGCTGAGTTTCAACAGTTTTTCATTAGTGTACATATAAGGCGTGTAGAATTCCGTTAGCAGAAGAAAATTGTAAAATACGGTTTTTGCTCAGTTAACTTCTCTTTGTTCTTGCTAGTGTTGTGTATCCCCGTTGTGATTTGATTTTGGACGGCTTGGTTAAGACTCCATTTTGAAATTAATGGATGTAATTATAGATGATAGGACAGACTCTATCAAATGCCTAAATTCTCGCCCATCATTTTAATTTTTGCCTCGCCTCACCTTGCCATGTGATTTGCTCCTGCATTACTGAGGATCCGTTTAACGTGAAGTTATAATGTGAGACCACATCTATGGTTTTTTTTTTTTTTTTTTTTTGGTCTTTCGCTAGAGCTCGACAAGGCCACAATAAAATTCAAAAATAAAAATTTGCGGAATCCAATCATGATCAAACAAATTATATCTTGCGGTGGCCTCACCATAATAATTCATAAATTGAATAAATCTGGGAACGAGGTTCATAAGGAAAGCAAACATAAGCGTCAAAATTAGTTGGGGCGTAGTTGCCCGATCCTGGACAAATAAAGTAGACAGAGAGGAAAATTGGATGAGAAAAGTATGGTCTTTTTCTTTGTTTAAATGAATAATTAATCCTTTCAAAAATACTATGGTTGATGACAATGAATTAATGATAATAGTAATTTCTCTTATTTGTTATTATTGCTTTGTTTGAATCATTTTCAAATAAACAATTTTTAAACCACATTTTGAACTGCCCAAAAACAGAAAAAAAATTCAGTCTAAATGAGATTGAGGGACGTCATTTTTTGCACAGCTCATTAAAGTTTAATGCATACTAAATCTATCCTTGAAGCCTAGTTATACTATCCATAATGCCTACTTATATCCTCTTTAATTCCTTCTTATATTATCTTTAATAACTACTTATAATATTCTTAATGCATACTTACAGAGTCCGTAAATGTCTACTTATAGTATTCTTAATGCCTATTTACATCATCCTTAATGTATACTTACATCATCCTCAATGCCTACTTACAGTATTCTTAATGCCCACCAAGTAAAATACCTACTTACAATATCTTGATGTGGTCTCTCAAAGAGACCGTCTCTCACTAGAATTTGTAAAAAAAATCCAAGAAAAAGCGAAAATTTTGAACAAAATAAGCTTTTTAGAAGAAAATTCCACAAAAAGACTTGGAAAAATTTTATTTCCCAAAATAAACGTCTACCATTCCAAGCTTGTGATACTTCACTGTTGCTAACAACAGCGATTACTAAAAGTGAGGCAAAAAAGTCGACCAAGCAATCATCCGCTATTACCAACACAAAGCAATTACTAGGTTGACTTTTTTAACTCAGTTGAGTGTTGTTGACTTTGAATGTGGTCCGCTGTTAGTAACAACGAACGATTGTTTTCTTTTAGTTCGCATATGACCCGCTGTTGGTGATTACTTTAACTTGGTCAAAAAATCAGCCGAACAATCGGCTGGTGTAAGTAACAGTGAACGATTGTTGGATTAACTTATTTTTACTCATTTTAAGTAATCGTCCACTATTACTAACATCAAACATTACCATACCTCAGGCTTGGACTAGAAATATACTTATTTTGAGAAATAAAACTCAGAAAGTGTTGGATAAAATCAATTTGGGCCACTTTGGGATCAGAGTTAAGATTACACTTTGATTCAAAAATTCACATTTCGAGCTGGCTCCTATTTTTTCAAAATAATGTTTGACCCTTGATGACCCACTCTTTTGACCGGTGTGAACCAATTTTGGAGCTTTATCGACATCAAGCTGTGATCACCTTTACTTCTTACTACTAAAGAAACTTTTGGAAGACAACTACTACTCTTCCAACCTTTTTGTCACAACAGCATAATACCAAAACCATCGAGTGAAAACAGGTGATTTAATAATCCCACACCCACAATTATCTTGCAAAATGGACGTCTGAACTGAAACACATCAGGATCAATTTGAACTTGGGAGATAACAGAAATTAAAAGTTCCAGATTTTGTAAGTGCTGTCTCTATCGCAAAGAACTCGGCCGCCAATGTATCGCATCAAACCCATGGAATTCAAAGCTCGTCAGATATCAAAACTAACAGATGATTCAAAAACGGTTTCTCGTGCGCAAGCAGCTCGAGATGATAACAATAATGCCATTAATCTTCGGCATATAAATGATTAAATTATGATTTCAACCTCTTCCTTGAAAGCGTACGTGCCTTGTCCAGTGACCTAATGCCTGCTTTAACATAATTTCTCAGCCTTTGTATGATCTTTCTTTCGCTAATGCGAAGTACTAATGAATGGTATAACTTCCTTTCTGAATTACAGTCGCATTTCTGCAAGTTCTCCATATCATCTTGCAATGAGCTTGTGCCATATAGAAGCTCTCTCATATCAGCAAGCAATAGTAGAGCCTTGCACACACTTTTAGTCAGCAACATTTCACCACTCATTTCAGAAATGTCTCCTTCGAAAATTCTGTTCTTAGACATGTTTGACGTGAAATTTCCCTTAAAAGCAACACTGAAGTCCAACTTAATATATGTTTCTTCATTCAATAAAATTACGTAAAGCAAAATCAGTAATTCAAATTGAGGTTCCCCATCATATGAAATTTCAAAGTACTCTGCGTTCTGGCTTTCGCAACCAGAGTAACCTAGCTTTCTCCACAAAGCTAGTCTTGCTCTGCCATGCCGACTAGAAAAAAGGGATGCACTCCATTGGAGCACCAATTTTAAATCAATATTGACAATGTCATAAGGATTATCCATTTCTGTGAATCCATATCTATGCAGCAATGCTGCATTTCCCATTAACCCATAAGTGTTGAATACCTGGAAAAAAAAGGAAAAGGTCATTTTTCCATTCACTAGGACATAAATTCTTCTAAGGGTCCCGCCTAGATTGCAGTACCGGGGTTAAAAGGTTTTGGAGAAAAATGTTCTGGTATATTAAGTTGCCTAGAAATTGGTGTAAATTTTTAAAGGAGTAAATTAATTTCCCTTAAAAGGAAGTAAATATTTACCCAAGGGACCCGGGTAAATATTTCTCCTCTCTATATTGGCTCTCTACCGAACTGTTCTTTATAGTTTATAGCCTCTAAGGAAAACTTCATTGACTTGCCTTGAGATGCAGATCACTTCGAGTTTTCTATCTCTTTTTCCATTTTCAATTTTTTCCCCTTGCCTCCATTGTCATGCAATTTGAGTTTTTTCTCTCCTCTAAAAAACTTCTATTTTCTTGAATTTCGGTAAAAAGTTTTCAAAGCTAGCTACATAGATTTTGATTCAAGCATGTGCCGTCATGAAATTCATTTTTCCTCTTCAATGGTTTCACATCTGAAAAGTAAAGCTTTCATCGGAAATGCATGTCAATAATGGTGGAAATACTAGAAATGGTGTGGATTAGTGCCTAGGAGTCTGTTTGGCCAAGCTTCTAAAAAGCAATTCAAACATAAACATCAATAATGGCGGAAGTACTAGAAATGGTGTGGATTAGTGCCATCATCGATTTGAGTAAATTCATAATACTTATTAAAGGCCGGCTGCAGTAATGATTGGAAAATAACATTTGTGGTCATTCCGGGATTGTTTTTGCAGTTACCACGCAATGTGGCCTATATTTTGCAAATGGTGAAGGTCTAGATAACAATGCCTTATCAAGTTAATGATGCTATTAAAAAAAAAAAAAACCTAATAGATAGCTAAATGAGCAAGAGTTTCTAACCTCTGAACCAACTTTGACATCTTTCACAAGAATCATTTCCAAAACCGGAGGATTATCAGGTTTTTCTTCAAAGTCCAAATCAGTACCTTTTGAAGGGCTTAAAACAACTAAAGCATCCAACGGACCATTTGCTTTAGTAGCAGTTTCAAATTTATTATTTCTGTCATTCTCATCATCAGACACACTCTCACCTTCATCATCAGATTCACTAGGAGATGGTGCCAATGTAAAGTGCACATCTTCAGCTCCAGTCTTGTGATTAAAACTGAATCCAGGAGAGAGTTTCTACAGTTAATCTTTAAAAGTTGGAAATAGTGACGAAAGATAAAGAATAATAGCAAAAACAATCATCAAAATAGAATCAATTTCAAAAATGAGTGAACACATATAGAACTAGCAATCGACTTGAAAGAAAAGCAATAAGTCATCAAGAATTTCATGTAATCAGAAAAAAAAAAAAAAAAAAGTCATTAATCAACTCAAATCAGATAAGCAAAAAATTTTGGTCTTCTCTTCATTAAGCAAAAATAAAAAAGGAAGAGCATGACTTACAGATCAGCCAAAGGAACCATTCCACAGCCATGATAATCATCTATCTGAAAGGATCGAGAAGCTACAAGACTTTTAGCGGCAAAGTAATCTTCAACACCAAAAGAATTTGCATCTAGTGAAAACTCTGTTGAATGAATAAGAGGAAGAATGCTTTCTTTCCAGTCCTCATAGATAAGAGTTTTATCTTCTTTCACCGTCTGTCTACAATTGAAAAAAAATGATGGGTGATGAAAACAAAAAAAATATTATGCATTTTTTAGACCTTACTATTATATAGCTGAGCATGAGTCAACCCAATCTAGACGGAAGTATGAATATAAAAAGAAGATGGGAATATGGGATCTTCCAAGTAGGAATATTAGAAAGTGGACACATCAATCAGGTAACACAGAATAAGACAACATGAAAGAAGGTTCCTAACAGCCTTACTACGCCAAATCTACCAAAAAATTGAAGGTTGAGATAGAGCGCTAATTATGAAGGCTGCAAACATTGAAACAAGAATCAAAAACCTAAAGCAATATGATTGATCAATGGAGCTAAATTGTAATGAATTGGTAATTGCTAATGTGAGAAAGATAGAGATTAGGGCTAAAAGAGAGTACAAGAGCACAAGCAGAGAACAAAATATTGAAAATGAAAAAGAATTAGGGAAAGAAAGCTGAGAATAAAGAGAGAGACAGAGGAAAGAGAGATAAGAGGGAGAATTCATATAATATTCATTTCATATCCTAACCAATTGTTACGTCATCATATGAAAAGCTAATAAGTTACTTTTAAGAAGAGTTACTTTTAGATAAATGAAAAAAGATGAGCAAAGCACAGGATAAGGACTAGTTTTGACACCAAATAAAGAACTTATGTGGATGTTGACTACATAAAATTCACATTGGCCATTGTTGCTTATTGGTTGGTTAATAAAATTGGGCCAAAGTATGGAGCTATATAGGTTACTGAAAATGGCTTATTTTTGCCAAACATCATTGATGATGTCATGGCCGGTGTCATTAATGATGTCATTGATGAGGCCATCAGCACATTCTCCTACTGTTATGACCTCCCAGCTAGTTTGCACTGCTTTTTCGTTTACAGTCATAATAAGTGCTGGAAATTGGAAGTTGAACAAACATGTCTACCTTTTTCCTTATTCCATTACCACCAGTTTTCTCATTCATCTTCACATTGAAGAGTTCCACTGCTTTCTCCGAGTTTTCTCGTCAACATTCCTGCGACCTCCGACATGTACTGCTGCTCCTTCATTAATTTTGGCAACACCTCCTTTACCAGGTATTGTTTTCTTCCTCACTTTTTTCAAATTTTTTCAAGGGAAGTGAGTAAAGGTTTTCTTCTCTTTTCCTTCCTATTCTCTGGAGGTTTTTCTTTTGGATTTTCGAATGGTTTATATTGTGAAATATCATGTCCTTAATTAGTTGGTATATTTTTGGCAAATAGTTTATTTCCTTAAATCATGCATTACAATTGTACAATGGATCCTTATATATTACTAATGATATGACAATCATCCTCAAGGGATTTGTTCTATCATGGTATCAAGCTTTACGATCTAAACCCTAGTTTTCGCCTCCTTCTTTGTCCAATTTTTTTTTCTCTTCTCTTTGCATTTCTTTGCAATGGCTGACAACCATCCCAAATATCATACTGCCCTCTCGATCAACAACTTGAAGAATTTGGTTCCCATTGAATTGGATCTTGACACCTCTTTGTATTACTCTTGGGCTATCCTTTTCACCAACCTCGTTAGCGTTCATGACCTTTACCAACATATCAACCCACCCACTGATGATACATCAAGACCACATATGAGGCCACCACGGCTGCAGATCCTTCCTTTTGGCGTCGTTTGGATGCAATTGTCCTCCAATAGATATATGGCGCTATTTCCCAGACCTCCTCAAAGCGATTCCCAAATGTGATGATATGGCTGCCAACGCATGGAACCATACCGAGTCTATGTTTCAAGATAATAAGGCCTCACACACCACTCACCTTGAGGCGGAGTTTAATTCAGTTAAGTTTGAAGACTTTACCTCCGTGGACGCTTATTGCACTCACCTCCAATCATTAGCTGACCGTCTTGAAGATTTTGACACTCCGGTAACCAAAAGACGATTAGTTTTGCATCTCACTGGGACCTTACCGGTGGCTTACTCAGGCGCCGTAGATTATATTTAAAATCAAGAGCCACTCACCTTCTTCGAGAGTTGTCGTTCCAAATTGAAACTTGCTGAACTTACCATCAAGTCCAAACTTGTTCACGAAAATGGTACCTCTTTCTCCTCTAGTGGTTCTCACGGTGGCTTTAGTGCTCCTACTTCTGCAGCTGCTTTGGTTGTCTCTTCGAGGTCGGAATCATCTAATGTTAGGTATTCTAATGGGAAAGGCAAAGGACAAAATCGAAATAAATATACTAATAAACACAAGCCACCAAATACTAATATTCGACAACAACCGACCCACTTTAATTCCTCATGGCCACGTGCAAATCATCAACCAAGTAATAATATTACAACCCAACACCAACCAGCCCATATTCTTCTTATTGGCTACGTGCAAATCGGTCCAATGGCATCATTTTTGGGCACCAAATTGGCCCACTTGGCCTATACCCCCAACTCTTTTTCCTTTTAATCCTTGGCAGCCAAGTTCCACTTTATCCAATCTATCTACAAATGGGTCTGGGCTTCTTGGGCCTCGCCCTTAAGCCTACAACACCATGATTTCTCCTGCTCTAAGTTATAAATCCACCGACATTGAAGCTGCCATGCATGTTCTTTCTTTTTCCAAACTACAGTAATTTTAACATGGACACTGATGCTAAATCTCATATGACGGTAGATGCAGGAATTCTCTCTTCTTATTTCAATTCAAGCAATAATGATATTAGTATTGTTGTTGGTAGTGGCCACTTAATTCCAATTCACGTTCATGGCTCTGCTTATCTGTCTCCTCCCTACTCTCCCTTTTATCTAAATAATGTTCTCCTTGCTCCCCATCTTGTTGTTGGTAGTGGTCACTTTATTCCAATTCACGTTCACAAATTTACCACTGATAATCATGTCTCTTCTACTTGTGACCCTTTTGGTTTTTCTGTTCATGAGTTACAGACCGGGACTAGACTTTTGAGATGTGATAGCACTGTTAATGACTTGAAGACTGAGACTAGAATTTCGGTTCTATCAGTTTTGGATTGTTTGTTTTGAAAATTTTGTGGGGTAAGGGGTGAATAATCAATCGAGTGAGATTAAGAATTGTTTGGGTTGAGTTTTTGGTATGTCTGGGTTTTGAGAGGAGTACCTCTATGGAGGGGCAGCTTCTTGGTCAACATTTTTGGGATGATATGGTTGAGTTGTGAGTAGTACAAATGTTTGATTGCTTTTGAACAATTTGAGTTTTGCTGAATTTATCAGCTTGTATACATTCAGTAGGCCTGGTTTGAGAGGATGTTAGGGTAGTTAGGTCTAGGTTTTTGAGGTGAGTTGTCTTGGTGCATGAAAGAGTAAGGGTACGACTGTCTTGCCGGAGAAGGGGAGATCCAATCTTGGAGACTTGTAAGAGTGTTGGGCATTGACCACTTGATTCTTGAAGACTAGATGACTTGAAGTTGCTGCATTATCGATTGGCGCCTTGCCAACAGCCGACCAAACCACCACCGCCCTCGTCACCGATCACCACGTCTTTCACCACAAGTATAAATTATAATTTGAAGTTCTCATTTTTTAGGGTTTTCATTTTATTTTGATTGTTGAGTTTCTTAGTTTTGATTTTGAGTTTGTTCTTATTATCCTTATCAACGATCAATGATTCTTCTAGTTTTGCATTTGGCTCCTTCTTCTCAAATTGATAATTACCCACATCAATAAGGAGCTACATTCCTTCTTCTCAACCCCTAAAAAAAGAACCTATAATTTGTTCTTCAATTACTTGAGGATTAGTATGCATTTTGCTTGGTATGGTTTGAAATTGGCATTATATATTTCCAAAATTTTGTGACTCAAACATTGGCTTCTTGGCAATGTGTGAATCAAACAATTGTAATGTGTTTTTGTTTAAAAAGTTAAACCTAAACATCACTTATCTTTGATTTCAGGCTTTGATCCTTGAACAATATATGGGTATTTTTTTTAATAAAAAGTTGCATTAATTGTGTCAGTTCTTTCTCTAGCCTATGGTTTAAGCCTTAATATGCAGGATACTTTAATAGTGTTTTAACTTTTAACGTTTTGTCTTTTACACTTGGGAGCCCGATAGTGTAATGGAAAGCTTAACAAGTTGGGTCTCTACTTTTTCTTTTGGGTGTGGGGAGGGGTTGTTAATTTAGTATTTTGTGGCTCCCATAGCCCATATACCATTTTTATATTAATTTGGTCTTTGCTTGAGTTTATTGTGCATGTACATGTTATTTTGGCAGAATAAAAAAATTATTTATTCATTTTACAAACAAAACTCTGCTCCGCAAAATTTTCTTAGATTTTTTTCTAAATGCCCCAGGGAGTTTGAACTCTGGAGAAGCCCTTGTTAAAAGGGTAATGGTTATGGAGTTAAGGGTTGGATTATGGGATCACCATGGCAAGCAACATTGTCTCTCCCTTCACTAAAGATGAAAAGAAAATACTCATGCCCTATTTCCTTACATTCAAGCTTGGAAGAACCATTTTCACCAAGATTTTCCTCGCACCATTCACATAAGCCTTCTTTACATTTTTCATATATTTCATGTATAGATTGTGACTTGAATGAGTTGATTAGTTTATATTTCACCAAGTTATGAACCGGAAAGTAGGGTTCTGATACCAAGTTGTAATGAGTCGTAATTGCTAATGTGAGAAAGATAAAGGTTAAGTCTAAGAGAGAGTAAAGGAGCACACGTAGAGAAGAAATTACAAAAATAAATGAGTAAGAATTAAGGAAAGAGTGTAGAGAAAAAAGAGAATAAAGAGAGAGACAAAGGAAAGAGAAATAAAAGAGGGAGAATTCATATAGTATTCATTTCATATCCTAACCAATTATTACATATAATAAGTCTACAAACTTGTTGTCATTTGCTAGATTGATTGCATAATGTTCCTGTTTTTGAAGCTTCACTAAAAGACTATTATGCCCCCTTTAAGTAGATATTGATTCATCACATAAACACACAGTAGGAGCATTGCAAATCAAGAGAAAGGCAGATAAGATAAATGACAATAAATCATCAACACAATTAATTGAGCTAATATTCTAAATTTTTTGGTTTACCAATCTTTTAACTTTTATACCAAAATTTTCTATTAATATCTTCCCCATGATCAAATACATAAATATAATACCAACACCGCCTTAATGCTAGAATTTCAATATTTCAAATGAAAATTGAAAAACAGATGACCATTTAATTGAAATCCCTAAGACAAAAAAAATTCAATATAGTTTTCAATAGCTTAAGCTTTGAATCCTTGGAAAAAATACTTTTGTTAAGAACTTTAAGAAAAAGAGAGATAATCGTTAATAACAGTTACATGTTCAAAAAATACAAGAAACAACACCAATTAGAAAGATGAAATGTTTGAACATTTTTGAGAAGTTTAAAAGAGGAACACCAAAAGATGACAGGGATAATAGGAGTGAAGAACGACATAAAAATTTGGGATAATAGGAATCAAGAATCAAGGCCTTAAACAAGATTGTAAGAATCGCGATCCTACGTAGGATCAATAAAATGGTAGGATCGAAATCAGAACCAGATCGTGTTATGAATCTACCACTCATATTCTTCATCTTGATAGGATTCTACTTGAGATCTGAATTGCTCTTTTTGAATCGTAGAGTTAGTCGTTGATCAAAATCAAGATTCTGGTAACCATGGCCTTAACAATCAACATAACCCTTTTTCTCCAAATGATTTGTTTAGTAGTACTATTGTTTTTTCTACAAAATTGGCAATAGTTATAAAATCTATGTATTTCCCATTCACAATACGAGGAAGAGTATAGAGAATGTACGCGGACATATTAGCATAAAAAGCTTGAATCCCGATCAAGGAAGGATTAGCTTATAATGAATTAATTAATATTGATATATTTGTCCATTTACCATGTATAACAAAATAAGCTCATGATAATCATCTCGTTGGTATAAACAAAACAAGCAAACACTGGTTTTCCAAACAATAAAAACACCAAGCATTTTCAAACAAGTACTTCAAAAACAGCACAATAAAAATTTCTCAAGCAACAAGAAATCACTTCAAAACTAAAAAAAACCGAGAGAAATACATCGCGGAATTCGCACCTGATGAAGCTCGGTACCACAAAGAAAACGATCAATATCATCCAAACTCCAAACAAAAGGCAAAGGTTCAAATTCCGGCAAAATTTGAAGATAGCCAGCCCAAGGAGACATCAAACCCAAAGTTCTCTCATACATAACCGCAACACAGAGTCCTAAGCATCCATCCAAATCATAACCTGCAATCAAATCGGAAGCGCCAGAAGTTCGAATCGTCAAGCAAGAATTTTTAGGGATTGTAGCAATTAAATCTCCTTCATTGAGATCGCACTTTGATTTGACGCAAATTCCAGAGTTTTCTGTTTCGACAAATTCTAGAGCGTCGCTGAACTCAATCTCATTTGAGGACATCCATCGCTTGAAAGCACGAATACGCCTGTTAAGATGAGACGAGAGAGAAATAGTTAGAGGAAGAGTAATGAAATGACTAATAAGAATAATAGGAATAGGAAGTGAGAGTGTCAGGTACCTGGACGCCATTGTTGATTGAGGAGCTCTTCGGCGGGAGTTATGCAGGGTTTTAGGAAGGGAGGAGAGGGATATAAACTTATAAGTTACACAAATTATTGTAAAACATGCATTATATATATATATATATATATATATATATATATATATATATATATATATATATATATATATATATATATATATATAAATATAAATATATATATATATATATATATATATATATATATATATATATATATATATGCTACTAGCGTAATTAATAAAAATTAAAGAGAATTAAAATGTGCTTCTTATTTCGAAGTCGGCTCATTGAGAGACAGTCTCTTACAATAGTAGTTAATAACGTTACAATCATCGCGCTCATGTTAGAGATGGCGCTCTTGTGAGACATCTATTTGAAAGACGCTTTTCAAATGACTCATGTTGGGTGTTCATAAAAACCTGATCCGCTTAACTCAATTTGCTAATTTGCAGACCCAAATCATTAATAACAGGTGAGTTTATAAAAAGTAAGAAGTTATTTGACGTGTCTTAATTGTGTCGGGTTATGGGCCACGAAATAAAATGAGTTGGATAACCATTGACTCGGATTATACAAGGTAAACTAAAAAAAAATCTTTTTTACCCAGAAAATAGGAAAAATTACCTGGAATAATCAAACATTTTCATGATTTTTCTACAATAATCCCGTCTATTGATTAACCATGAATAATCCCAACTTTAGGGGTATTTGCTTAGAGTAAACTTGGATAATCTAATAACCTATTATAGTAAGTAATTCACCAAAAAAGTATTTGAAAATCAATGTAAAATTAGAGAAAAATTTTGAATAATAAAGAAATCAGAAATTTTTTTAACATTTTTTCGACATTTTTATTTTAATTTAAATTTTTTTTAAAAAAATAAATCTTGCTATAACAAGTCATCTGGTTATCGGATTTATTCTAAGAAAATACCCTCTAAATAGGTGGAATTATTATAAGAAAATCATAATAAGGTTGGATTATTCTAGATAATTTAAAAAAAAATATTTTAGTAAAAACAATACCCTACTTCATTATCTCTCATTCTCAAATCCCTTTTTCAACAGCCAAACATAAGAATTCATGGCAAACCTAAAAGTCAATTGCTACATATTAGCAAGAACCAGCTTCAAAAATTGTGTAATTTAGTCCTTTTCATGACTATTTAATGTAAATTAGTCAAGTGTTTTCATAATTAGCATGAGTTCAAGACAAATCTTCTTCCGTGAGCATATGAATCAATGTTTGGAAGGTAAAAATGAAGAACCTTAAAATGTGATAATGTCATAATGCTCATATTCTTATAGGTTATTTAAAATTTAATAATTTATAGTACAATATAAGGAAAAATTATGTATTTTGTTTGATTTGGGTTTTTATTATAAATAATGTAAATTAATTAAGTACTAAGTCATTGTAAGTGTTGAGTTGTAATTGTTAGCGTCAAGAAACATGGTAGCATTGTTGACCAACAATTCACATAGGTACCATCCTCACAATAGCGATAGCTCACCTCGACAGCAGCCACTGAAAGCAAAAGCATCCCATCACAATAGCTCATACCAGCAATACTGTAACACCTCTGAATTTTCGACCCTCTAAACGAAATCAAAACTGCAAGGGAACAGAGGAAATTCGGGTGTTACATTTAATATAAAATAAAAATAAAAAATAAAAAAAAGGAAAAGAAAAAAAAGGTAAAGTTTGATTGATTTAATTAAAGGGATTATAGAAAAACTTCCAAGCAAAATCGTGCAGAAATTTCGGCACATCTGCCTTGAAATTGGACGCACCAAAAGAAAATAAACGAGCACTAAAACATAATCAAGAAGAGGCAACATCGACTTTGTAACAAAAATATCACGGCGGAATGTTCATCGCCTAATCCTCTGTCGACATGCTAAGCATGGATCGTGGTTCCAAAGTAAACGCTTGAGTTTGAAGAAAAAAAATAACGATAACTATTCAAATCATACAAACCACAAAAACACCGCAGCAGAGATAAGTTATAAAAAAGGAGGACATGTGCCTCAAACTCAAAACATAAACAACCTGAATGAAAATATACTACAGGTAAAGTCAGAACAATAAGATTATTACACACTTCAAGACTCTCACTCATTCCCCCCCGAATGTAATGCATGGAAGCTCCATCACCTGTAATGTCTATCTATGAGGTCTCTGTTGCTCAACGTAAGATTGTAAACCAACGTGTCATAACAGGGCCATGAAAGACGAGCCATCAACAATGAAAACAAACAGTACACGTCAGTAACTAACAACATATTATATGTATGACCAACAATCAATATCCACATAACAAGATAAAGGAGGCATTCCACTATGTAAGTATTAACTCCAACTATTTCTCATTTCGATGTACTTCTCAATGCCTTCACCATTTTCCTTCTCTTCTTTGATTTCATATATTCTCTTATGTGACAAGAGGCCACCATATTGGGGTTTGCAAGACCCACATGGCAACACCTCAACCAAGGACGGTGACGACCATGCCAGCACTCAATGGCAAAGCGAGATCATACCCCCGTACAACGACCATATACAGATGATCCATGCCTCCGGTAATTAAACCAGCTGGGTTACCAATCCAGTGGAGTCACGATAAACAACCAACTTGATATCTCATCGATAAGGGTTCCTTCCCATTCATAAAACACAATACACAACTTTCCAATAAGGAAATCATTTCCATTTCATCTCATATAATCTAATATTCTACTCACGCATCATCAAAACCTATTCTTTACCTTTTGAAGATACAAATCCACACTTGAAACAACAACTTACTAATGTTTGATAGCAAATCATAGTCAACATTCTCATATAATACTTTTTACGCAAGAAAACATATTCAAGATGCATGCAAGAGTTAGCTATTGCGTGTATGTACCTGCAACTGCAAGATAATAAGTCGCAACAATCACTTCGAAGGAGAATCGTACGCCCTTCTTATGAACCGGGAACCTATACATGTTTAAAGTAAGACTAGTAAGTCTACTTGACTTCGTTTATGAGCTACTTGCTCTACTAAGTACCCTACTTTGATCCTTACAAGCTAAAACTCATATGAATATGCAATCTAATCATACAACAACATGTTTACTCACAAACAATGCCAGTAATCAATCTACTATAACATTGGTTTCCATTAAATTCTAAAATAAGGCATGTTCAAGGGGAAAAGATTCAATGTGTACACTTTTGCAATAAAATAAGACTATGTAGCCTTAAATCCTATAATGTAGTGTATTACACTCGATTCCAATCCATAATGATAATGATTTTCAATCAAATTTATTCCATTCCTCAAGGTTTGAGGTGACAGAGCATAAGAACAAAGTAATTAGTAGGGTAGACATCTCATAACCATAATAAGAAATTAGTTTGACAATAATTTAATACTAACCACAACAATTAAGCATCAACCATGTACCCATAATTAATAATGACAACACTTAATCATCGCTAGCGACACATGATTCAATAGTTCTTTATTAGTAATTTTATACAATAATTCATTATTAGAAACTTTATACAATAATTCTTTATTAGTACTTTTTATCACCACAAAACCAACAATAATACTCACATTCACCACTATTAGCATAACTAATATATATTTAACTATTAAAAGTGACCAATAATCCTAACTATTTTTAATCATCAGAACCACCATTATTAATCAAAAATAACACTTATCAAAAGCTTCCATAAATTTGTCCCAATATCACAAAATCACCAAAATACATAAAAGTAGTACATACTACCTTCAATTTCATCCCCAACACAAACCCTAACTTATTCATTTTCAAATCTCACCTTTAACACTTACCCATCACAAATTCTATCAAGATATAAACTAATTTAAACTAAAATTCATGAATATACCCAAAACTTTAAATTAAAAGCACTAATTTAAAATAAGGATGAAAAAGCTCACAAAAATGGAGGAGAGAGAAGAGGTGCGTGGGGACAACCACCGACTGGTATCGGTTGTTGGCGGCCACTAGTGGTGGTGGTGGTGGTTTGGTGTTGTGAGGGAGGGAGATGAAGGAAGGAGAAGAGTAAAGGGAGGTTATGGAAAATGAGAAAAAGGAGTGTTTACTTGAGTTAAATTTAAACACCCCACTCATACTTTACTTATGTATATTGTTAGCTGCATTTTATTCATATTTAATCCCATTATTTGGCTTTATTGTATTGAGATTTTGCATAACTATGCTTCCTTCATTTGGGATTTTACGCTTGGATGGGTATTTTGGTGTTTTTGTGCATTTTAGGTAATATTCAACAAAACCGATCACAAACCAAGTACATTTGGTGCATACAATACTCACTTAACTCCAAAAGCTCAAGTAATCAAAGCCTTGATGACCCAAGTCAAGGAAACAAGGCCAAAAGGAGCTAAAGTAGACCTTTCTAAGCCCACTCGGCCAAAACCGGGTCGAGCCAAGCTTGCTCGAACATAAAAAAGACTTGTATTAGCAGGACCATCCTGAAGGCCGCTCGACCCGGTCGAGCGAAAGTACTATTCACTTCTAGTAGCTTTAGAATATCGACATAAGCATTTTCAATGGGTCGAGCGGAGCTTTTTTGGGTGACTGCTCTATTTTTAAAGATTTTGACCTGTGTACCTGATGCTCGCTTGACAGGTCGAGCGAATTGGCTCGGGTCGAGCGATTTGGGCAGTTAGAAATAATTACGCTTTTAAAAGCTGCTGATTGGATGCCCTACCTATTTCTTATGCCTCTCATACTCTACTGCTCCACCACCCCTATTTGCCACCCATCTATAGCCTACCTATCTCACACATAGGGTGGTGGAGAAATCATGAAGCCACCACCCACCACTTGTCCTCCCTCCTATAAATAGAGAAGAAGAAGACTCAAGCAAATCATCTAATCCTTCCACTACTGATTTTACTATTCTTCAAGCTTTCTTTGGTATTTATTAGTTTTAAACTTCCTTATGTACTTTCCATGATTCCGGTCTTGTATTCTTAATTGCATTTTTCTACATTAAATAGTTCAAGGTTTTGATTTATCATTGAAGATCATTTGATACATTAATGTAATTGAGATTAAGTTAATTCTATTGAAGCATTTCATCAAGCATTTGAATTGCAATTGAAGCTTTATGGAGTTTATCATTGGTATTCATTAATTCTTCATTTGGTTGTCTTCCTTGGATTGAATTCCAAGCAAGTAATTCCTATTCTCTACACTTTATTGCTTTTGGTTTTGATGTTTTTATCATGAATTCAATGTCTTTAGTTATGTTCAATTTCAATATGAGTGAGTAGTTCAATTTGGCTTAGGCTAGGTATTATCACCATGTATGTATTCTAAATTGCACTAGTGGAAAAAACCTCATTTGCTGCGGTTTTTTGGCCATTATTTGCTGCGGTTTTGGCCCCAAGCAATAGTGATAGCAGCAAATAGCCTATTTTAAATGTTGCGGTTAAAAACCGCAGCAAAAAAGGGTATTATTTGCTGCGGTCATGGGCAAAACCGCAGCAAATAAGTGGGGCATTATTTGCTGCGGTCAGAGGAAAAACCGCAGCAAATAAGTGGGGCATTATTTGTTGCGGTTTTGCCACTAACCGCAGCAAATACTTCTATTTTTTTTTTCCATTTTCCGTTTTATCCTTATAATAATCCAATAATAATACAATGTAATAACAGTGATTAATCCAATGATAATCACAGATAATCAACAACAATCTCTTTGTAATAATAAACTCTCGCTCGTATATATAATATAATATTATGTACGTACATATATATATATATATATATATATATATATATATATATATATATATATATATATATATATATTATATATATATATATATATATATATATATATATATATATATATATATATATATATATATAATATACATTAAAGTATAAAAAATAATCTATACTAATTACAATTTATCAAGGACAAATATTAGCAAGATACGCGGCAATCTTGTCTTTTAATTCGCGCATCTCTTCACTTCTCAAAGGGCGTGTTTCCCTCGGAATGTCGTTTAAAACCTATATATAATATAAAAATAAAAGATTAATATAGAAACATTAGATTTTACCAATAATATATTTAGTTAAGAACGTAACAAATACTTACGGCATCTATATTTTCCACTCCAAAGTCCTTCACGGATTTTATAATATCGTCCATATACTTCAGCGCGTAGTAGCCACAATCAACGGAAGAAGAAGGTTGTTGAAAGCACTAAGAGAAAATAGATGTTAGTGTCAAAAACGGTTAAAAACGCATAAAATTGCAACTTAACACGTAAATTCTAGAATATGACTATGATTTTCAATTCTAACAACTTCTACACAATAATATATACCAAACAGTGTTGTGTGCCAAGTTTCGTGCAAAACAAACCAAGTTTGAGCTACTTTACGCGCGAAATTGACAAAAACGCTTAAAAACCCTTAAAATCGCAACTTAACACCTAATTTCTAGGATATGACTATTATTTTCAATTCTAACCATCTCAACACAATAATATATGCTAAATAGTGTTGTGTGCCAAGTTTCGTGCATAACAAACCAAATTTGAGCTACTTTACGCGCGAAATTGACAAAAACGCTTAAAAACCCTTAAAATCGCAACTTAACACCTAATTTCTAGCATATGACTATTATTTTCAATTCTAACCATTTCAACACAATAATATATTCCAAATAGTGTTGTGTTCCAAGTTTCGTGCAAAACAAACCAAGTTTGAGCTACTTTACGCGCGAAATTGACAAAAACGCTTAAAAACCCTTAAAATCGCAACATAACACTTAATTTCTAGGATATGAATATTATTTTCAATTTCAACTATTTCAACACAATAATATATGCTAAATAGTGTTGTGTGCCAAGTTTCGTGCATAACAAACCATGTTTGACCTACTTTACGCGCAAAATTGACACAGCAGCAAACTAGTGACCAGACCACCTTGCACGACACGTGGAGACCAAACCTATGCATCCAGGACCTAGGCTAAAGTGGAAATGGAATCTTGGTACTTGGATCTAGCTATAAAGGTCCTAAAACCATTCTAACAATCCCCGTGGACTCCTAGAAGCTGAGCTGAAGGAGGGCTGCTCGACAGTTTGCTAGATTAGAATTGTTTAAGTGTTTGTGGTTGTTTCGTGTTCTTTTCATGATCATTTGTAGTTTTTGTCTGTGTCATTAATCAAACCTTAAGCACAACATTAATCCTTGCATAACCAAGGCCTTAATCAGCCCCGGTTTTGCATCAAAA
Source organism: Amaranthus tricolor (assembly GCF_026212465.1). NCBI lineage: Eukaryota > Viridiplantae > Streptophyta > Magnoliopsida > Caryophyllales > Amaranthaceae > Amaranthus > Amaranthus tricolor. The sequence continues at coordinate 7,444,631 of NC_080053.1, read as the reverse complement.
CCAAGTTTGAGCTACTTTACGCGCGAAATTGACAAAAACGCATAAAAACCCTTAAAATCGCAACTTAACTTCTAATTTCAACCATATGGCTATTAATTTCTAGCTTGAGTTATAAAATAAAGAATGATGATGATGATGAACAAGAACACGTACAGTAGATGAACAGAAGCAATAAGAACAGAAGCAACAAGAACATAAGCAACAAGTAGGTTTATGAAAATTCGAAGTTGGTTCAAAATAAAAATAAGGTAATTAATTTAGGTTTTTTTTAGATATTTATCACATTTACGCACAAATCAAATGAAGCTAATTTGAATATTTATTTTTCAAGTCTAATCTAGTCTAAATCAAACCAATTTTAAACTGCAAACTAATTAAAAACCAGATAGTGAATTAAAAATTATTGAAAATCATGGTAACAAAAGAAAAGTTGAAAAAATAAATTAGCTTGAGTTATAAAATAAAGAATGATGATGATGATGAACAAGAACACGTACAGTAGATGAACAGAAGCAACAAGAACAGCAACAAGAACAGAAGCAACAAGAACAACAACAAGAACTGAAGCAACAAGTAGGTTTATGAAAATTCGAAGTTTGATGATGAACAAGAACAGAAGCAAGGATTTACCTTCAGAAACCGTTTGTGAAGATGAACAGCAACAAGCTAAGAATGATGAACAACAACAAATGACCGTTTGTGAAGATGAACAACAACAAGAATGATGAATAACAGCAAATGACCGTTTGTGAAAATGAAGATGAACACAAGAAACGAACACAAATGATCTTGATGCTTAATCTTATACGTTTGTGAAGATGAAGAAGAGGAACGAAGCAAATGAAGATGAAGATGAAGCGTTTTTTCAATAAGGAACAAAGCAAACTGTATAACGTATTTGAGAAGATATGCGAATAAAAAAGAAACTGGCGGGTTTTAACAAAATTAATTTTTGTCCAACGGTCATTTGCTGCGGTTCAAAACAAAAACCGGAGCAATTAATCAAACTTTGAAGAAGTATTTGCTGCGGTTGTGGAAAAACCTGAGCAATTAGTGCAATGTGAAAGGTTATTTGCTGCGGTTCAAGCATAACCAGAGCAATTAATCAAACTTTGAAGAAGTATTTGCTGCGGTTGTGGAAAAACCGGAGCAATTAGTGCAATGTGAAAGGTTATTTGCTGCGGTCAACTGGAAAACCGCAGCAATTAGGATATATATTTTTTTTTCTAATACATTTTCCTATTTTTTGCTGCTAATACACAAAAACCGTAGCAAATGATGAGCTGCAAATACATTTTTTTCCACTAGTGTTGCTTTCTTTACCTTTGGCTTGGTTGTGTTGTTTATGGTTTGAGATGGGTTTTGCTATTATTGTAGTGTCATTGGATTGAGGACGAGAGTCGATTTCTAATGATAGTCTATGCTTGAAAATTGAATTATCTCCATGAGAATAGGTAGATGTTTTGAATAGAAATGATTAATGCGTGCTCTATGTCTTAAAATGTGCTTAGCTCCATGAGAATAGGTAGTTGAGTATGTTTTAGGAAGCTTTTGTTGCTCGAGAGAGAACATTAGTATCCAATGACCTTAGGTTGAAGATTAGTAAACAATACTTTGGTGAAAAGGCCTAGCCTTTGCCTCTTCATCATCATATTACCTTTTAATGTGTTTGTATTGCCTTTGATCTTATGTTCTTGGATAATTAGCATCTTTACTTGTTTTACTTTGTTTTAGCTTTAGTCTTTATTTGCTTGTTTTTATTTAATTACACCAAAAAACATCTATATATACATTGTTGAACCAACTAATTGATTGAGAATCCCCTGATATACACCCCACTCCCTGTGGATTCGACCCGTACTTGCCGACATACTACGCTACATCGTGCACTTGCGGTATTACTATTGAAAGACGTAAAGTCTCAATCATATATTATCTACAACACCCAAAAATAACCCTAATCCATACTAACTTTGATTTATTTTAATAATAATATTACTAATCAAAATAATAATAATAATAATAATAATAATAATAATAATAATAATAATAATAATAATAATAATAATAATAATAATAATAATAATAATAATAATAATAATAATAATAATCATTGACTACTTTAAATAAAAGAAATAAAAAAAAATGTATATATTTAAAGGCTTCAATTATTCGACAATAAATATATTAAATTATTCTTTTTTCAAATTATTTTCAAAAAAAATTTACAATATTGACGTAATAAATTACGGAGTGTTACAGACTACCTCCCTTAAAAGAATTTTTGTCCCCGAA